>NC_091454.1:65753268-66053268 GCF_027789765.1 Dendropsophus ebraccatus | reverse complement strand
GATAGAAAGAACACATCATGGCGCAAAGAATGACACCTGAAACAGCCCCATAGACCAAAGGATAAAAGTGCTATAAGCCTGGGAATGGAGCGGTTTTAAGTGACGTATATTTGTTGACAATGGTTTGAATTTTTTAAAGGCCATCCGATACAATATAAGTTATACATGTTACATATCGTTTTAATCGTAACGACTTGAGGAACGTGCATAACAAGTCAGTTTTACCCCAGGGCGAATGGCGTAAAAACACATTTCCCTCAAATAAACAAAATGCGTTTTTTTTTTCAATTTCACCACACTTTAAATTTTTTTCTGGTTGCGCAGTGTACTTTATGCAAAAATTCAGCCTGTCATTGCAAAGTACAATTAGTGACGCAAAAATGAAGGGCTCATGTGGGTTTCTAGGTGGAAAAATGCAAGTGCTATGGCCTTTGATGCACAAGGAGGAAAAAACGAAAACGCAAAAATCGAAATTGGCTCTGTCCTTAAGGGGTTAAAATATTTAAAAGGTTTCATACTCCTTTCCCTTCTTTCCTCACGATTTTACAGATTCGAATCCTTAAGTCTTTCCTGATATAGTTTATGCCTCACACCCTCCACCATTTTTGGCCTGTCTTTGGACCCGTTCTATTTTATCAATATCCTTTTTAGTGAGAGCTGGCAGTATACTCACCTGTATATTCCGATAATCAACCATGTATTTGTATATATAGATTCCTGTTCTGTGCTCATAGAACAATGCTAAGTGTGGCTGAGTTTGTGATAATTGAGATCTATTGGTACCAATCATATATGCCAATCTATACCAGACACTAACCTCCGTGTCAGAATTCATCCACCTTAGCCAATCGCAACCTGATGTTTTAGTTCAAGGGTCCCCATGGTAGTCAATGTAAAAGATGATGCAATCTACACACTATACTATGTATCCTCTTTGCAAGAGATGCGCTGTGGCCGGTAGTGTAAGTCCACTGACGGGTAGTTTGTGACGTCATAACTACAGAAGCCGAAGTGAGACAAAGCACCTCTCCTTTCTCAACTTTTAATTTCTTGCTGCTGTTATGTAGAAAACAATAAAAAGCCTATGCTTACCTGTCCCCCATCCCCCAGTGTCCTGTTGTAGGGCCTCTGATGTCCCCGCTGACTGCAGCGCCTCCACTTCAAAGACAAACTCATCTTAGGAGTGACAGCCAAGCGATGAGCCAAGAAGAATCGAAGGGGGAGAAAAGAGCAAAGTCACTATTTTCATACATGTCCATATTTAAGATTTAAAGGGAACTTGTCAGATTTGATGTTAGGCCTGTTTTAGTAAATACAGTATATTCCCAATGAATCATAACATCCATCTGTCTTATGTCCAGGAAACGTATGAATAAATTGTCAATAGGGTGCTACTATTGCTCTTGTCAATGGGGTATTTTATACTGTCCACCTGGTGCCACACTTTATAGGAACATACCCAACTGGCAAAAATACTGATATTGCCAAACTGGCAATTCATTCATTATTCATATACACTACCAGCGGGTATAATAGAGGTACAGCACAATCCAGAGTTCTAAGAAAAGGTGCTCCAGAGTTTTCATAAGCAACCGGGATTTGTTTTAATACCACCCTCATCCTTTTTTGAATGAGAGTTTTACATCGATGGTGCATTTAAAGTGAATTTGTCACCTCATGACAGCCTGCTGATCTGATGGCAACACTAGATAGATATCATTTAAAGCATTTAGAACTGTCTGTATTTTTATCATTTTTAAAAAAAAAAACTTTATTTGTGCTGTGAACAGTGTAAAGGAGGCACTTTTCTGGGCGCTAGCACTTCTACACCTCACCATATGCTGTATACCATTTACTAATTTGAATATAATCAGCACACTCTGTGAGGTGTGCGAGCCATGGGGGAGTTTGGTTTTTGTGATCTCACTGCTGGGTCAGCTAGTATGGTTATGTGGTAGCTGAGTGGATCTAGGGTCACTTGGGCACTTGTCACGGTAGCCTGGAGTGATGTAGGACCCACTTTGGCACTGCAGCAGCACAGTAAGAAGGGTAACCCAAGTGTACAGTTGTGTGTGTGGGTGCAGGTGCACAAGGAGTAGGCCAGGGTCCAGTACTCAAGTACAACAGAACAGTTTACTTGGGAGAACTTTGTGCAATACAAGAAAAGTACTTTTTGTCATGAATATAGTCCAGTGCAATACAACAAGTATACAATCTTGCAAGAGGTTCAGGTGCTTGTAGCTGAGGTAAAGGTAGGTAAACCGAGCTGGATAATACGAGCCCCAGGCCTTGTTATCTGGGCTAAGCAGACTCCAAAGACTTCCCAGTTTTTCTGGCTGCGCAGTGGAATACATAGACTCAGTTTCGGACTGGGGTACCTTGGGCCCACCAGGGAATATTTTATTCTAGGGGCCCACCCTAAATACAACAGATATACCCAGCGCCAAACCTTTCACATTACTATAGTGACTTTGCACAGTGCTGTGTATGTAAACAGCAATGCTCGCTCACTGTTAGTAACTGGTCAGACACTCTATGCCAGGGATGGGGAACCTTCTGCCTTTTAGCTGTTGCAAAACTACAACTCCCATCATGCCTGGACAGCCTTCGGCTGTCCAGGCATGATGGGAGTTGTAGTTTTGCAACTGCTGGAGGGTCGAAGGTTCCCCATCCCTGCTATATGCAAACAGCACAGCCGTCCACTTAAGTTTCTTGAAAGGTGAAGTCCCATTAAACTAACTGGGGGATTATATGTCATCCTGAAGCTGCTAAAAAGGGATACAGACAACCTGCTCAGGGGCCCACCAATGGGTAAGGCCCACCGGGGGATTCCCCTGCACCCCTGTGGGCCAGTCCGAGCCTGCATAGACTTTCCGTACCTTTATTCCACTGGGGTCAGTTCCTAGGACTCCTAAGGTAACTGCCCTGCACTTTGTAGAGAGGTTTCTGGCGTGGACAAAGTGATCCTTGTTTGGCTTCTCTCCCCCTGTAGAATTCTAGTATTGCATAGCAGTTCTGGTGCTCATGAGGAAGGAACTGGCTTGTCTAGTTGTGTCCCTGTTAGAGGATCTGGCCAAAGCCATGCCCTGGCTTGGCTTCTGCAGAGACCTGCCTGTTGTGCTCCCTCTTGCACTGAAACTAGACTACAGACTACAATCCTCCCACCAGGAACTAAATCCTAACCACCGAGGTCTTTCTAACCCTGCCCATGACTGGTGGGCTGTGTGTGTGCAGAGAGAAAGGAAAGAGAAGATAAGCTGAGGAAAAGAGGGAAATCACTAGCACCAGAGAGTGGACAAAAAGGCAACACGTGGCAGACAGTAGTTAACCCTTGAAGAGCTTCAGCTCTGCATAGAATAAGACACATATAAACACAATAGTGACACCTAGTGGGGAAAAAACTAACTGCAGTATTTACCTCATCCCACTTGTGTGAACCTGAGGGAGTTACCTTAATCAGGTGCAATAAGACTTAGGGGCCCGTACCAGGTCACTACATCTGTATGCAGCATGGTGAGGGGTAGTCATGCTAGGGCCCAGGATAAAATAGATCCCACACTATTCATGGCCTGAATAAAGGCATTTTTTATGAAAATAAAAACATAGACACAGTCAACAAAAGTATGCCCTGAATGCTTTTATTGACATGTATCCAGCAGTGCTGCCAGCTCAGTAAGCAGTTGGGAGGGGGCACATATTCACTTTAATCCCCCCACCCCCACTCTTTTTTTATCAAAGACATGCCCTTGTCTGGTAACACATGCCCCTTTATTGAAAATGTGGTCCATGTCATGTAATTCATGTTTTTGGTGCACAAAAGTTTTGGTGCTGGCAGTTTTATTTATCTTGCCTAATGCTTGTTACTGTCGTCATACCCCCAGAGAAGGGGGACATTCTTTGGTTTTCCGTACCTATTGAAAATCAAGATTAAACCAACCTTCTCAAAACCCTTTTATTGTTGGGCGCACAGCAACTACATGTGCTGCTGCTATTTACATATGCCCATAATCCCATTTTAATCATGTGGCACTCCTCATAGGGGGTCCTAGAAGCTAAGTTACAGGGAGCTGTTTGATAGGATCTAAATGCTGATATAACTGTCTTCTTGCTTAAAGGGGTATTCCCATCTCAACTAATATAAATGTTATACTTGTAGGGCTCGTCAAGTTGAATATTTTTTTTATATGTTGACTTAGAAACCTGCCGTCTGCTTTTTCCTTTCCATCGTTGATAGCTCATCATTTAGGTTACCAACCATCAATCTTGTCAGGCTTGAAAAAGAAAAAAAATAATAATAATTTATATATATATATATATATATATATATATATATATATATATACACACACACTCACCGGCCACTTTATTAGGTACACCATGCTAGTAACGGGTTGGTCCCCCTTTTGCCTTCAGAACTGCCTCAATTCTTGGTGGCATAGATTCAACAAGGTGCTGGAAGCATTCCTCAGAGATTTTGGTCCATATTGACATGATAGCATCACACAGTTGCGCAGATTTGTCGGCTGCACATCCATGATGCGAATCTCCCGTTCCACCACATCCCAAAGATGCTCTATTGGATTGAGATCTGGTGACTGTGGAGGCCATTTGAGTACAGTGAACTCATTGTCATGTTCAAGAAACCAGTCTGAGATGATTCTAGCTTTATGACATGGCGCATTATCCTGCTGAAAGTAGCCATCAGATGTTGGGTACATTGTGGTCATAAAGGGATGGACATGGTCAGAAACAATACTCAGGTAGGCTGTGGCGTTGCAACGATGCTCAATTGGTACCAAGGGGCCCAAAGAGTGCCAAGAAAATATTCACCACACCATGACACCATCACCCCCAGCCTGAACCGTTGATACAAGGCAGGATGGATCCATGCTTTCATGTTGTTGACGCCAAATTCTGACCCTACCATCCGAATGTCGCAGCAGAAATCGAGACTCATCAGACCAGGCAACGTTTTTCCAATCTTCTACTGTCCAATTTCGATGAGCTTGTGCAAATTGTAGCCTCAGTTTCCTGTTCTTAGCTGAAAGGAGTGGCACCCGGTGTGGTCTTCTGCTGCTGTAGCCCATCTGCCTCAAAGTTGGACGTACTGTGCGTTCAGAGATGCTCTTCTGCCTACCTTGGTTGTAACGGTTGGCTATTTGAGTCACTGTTGCCTTTCTATCAGCTTGAACCAGTCTGCCCATTCTCCTCTGACCTCTGGCATCAACAAGGCATTTCCGCCCAAAGAACTGCCGCTCACTGGATGTATTTTCTTTTTCGGACCATTCTCTGTAAACCCTAGAGATGGTTGTGCGTGAAAATCCCAGTAGATCAGCAGTTTCTGAAATACTCAGAACAGCCCTTCTGGCACCAACAACCATGCACTCAAATCACCTTTCTTCCCCATACTGATGCTCGGTTTGAACTGCAGGAGATTGTCTTGACCATGTCTACATGCCTAAATGCACTGAGTTGCCGCCATATGATTGGCTGATTAGAAATTAAGTGGTAACGTGCAGTTGGACAGGTGTACCTAATAAAGTGGCCGGTGAGTGTGTATATATATATATATATATATATATATATATATATATATATATACACATACACACACATACCGGCCATATCACTGCTATTAGAGATTGATAACCTAGACAACAAGCTGTCAACGATGAAAGGAAAAGAGCAGCATATTATTAGCAGACATATAAATAAATGTAAACACAAAAATATTTCCCTTGACAAGCCAAAGCCAGGAATGGATTTGAAAAGAGGAGAAATTTCAGTCTTTCCTTTATGACCTGTTATAGTCTGTTCCTGGCTTTGGCTTCAAAAATCTGCCAGATAAATCTATCTGTGTAAACGCACCATTAGTTGAGATGGAAATAAAACTGTGGTTAATGGTCATTCTTAACAAAATAGCGCTTCTGCATGTTTTTTTTTTTTTTTTGTTTTTTTTTTATGGGTAGTGTTTCCTGATAACATGACCATATAATAAAAGCACTATACGACTATTGCATCACCCGTAATTGAATAAACATGGAATGATCCAAATGAACACTATAGTCTTTGTACACGTGAGCAATGTAATCCATGAACGTGTATTTCAGTGCATTCTCTTCCTATAGAACATGTTGTATTTGTACTGAAATCCTTTTAGCCTAAATACTGTGACACACTTTTAATCTCTCCTCCCGGATGTGTGTTTAGCTGTTTCATCCTGATAACTGCATCTGCCATTTCAGTCTCATAATCGGAGTCCATGGGTTGCCAGGCAGCGGAATGATGATTTCTGAAACCTATTGGGATCCCATCAGTGAAGCCATCCTCTGGACAAGATTATTCACAGTCAGCTGCTGATATGTACAGTCACAGCTGGAGGAGGCTGCTTGGAAATGTGGGCTGATTTGATTAGACAATTTTCTTGGTTTTGCTCCAATGTATGAGATACATAGCTGTTGAGAGCTCCCCAAGTGTCTGTTGCTACATTAGCTTATGTTCAGAACATGGGAGATGTTATATGCAGATTATTAAAATACCTGTTGTGGGATGAACACGTGACTGTGACGCTGGCATCAACATTTGTGATGAAGACTGTGAAAATGAGATGCAAATGAATGGTAATCATACTCTATTCACATGAGAGGGAACACAGGTGTGATCGCCAGAAATTGTGTCTTATAAACTATATAGGTGGGTCTATTTAAAGCTATGTAAATCAGCGTTAGGGAGGGGAAATGTGAACATCTGTGTTGTGTTATTTTCATTCATTGCCAGGCTTATATAAAATGTGTGCATAGCATCAATCATCTTATAAATGAAGTGTCTGAACATACATCCGCAGATAATTCCCTACAATCCAGCTAAGATCAGTAGGTTTAAGTCTTTTCTCCCATTTGTTGGAAGTAAATGTGTGGTGTCCCACCACAGGTGTTACTTGTCTTTACACCCCTCGCAAAAGCCTGTACTTTAAAGTAGTAGTGGTGATGAAGTAGTACCTAAGTTTTACCACTAGATGTTGCTATTATGTATATTGTATGCTTAAGTATTGCACAGCTGTAGGTAACTAAAGGGTTATTGTTTCTGTGATTTGTGCAACAATGAGAGCTATTTCTCTTCTCTACCTTTCTTCTCTTGCACTCTGTTCTCACCCACTCACAGCACATATTACATATGCTGTAGGAAGTTGTCACATAGGGAGAGGAAGTGTAGCCACACCTTTAGTGAGTCTTACTCTGGTTTCTGTAGATGAAGGACGCAAGCCAGAATGGTCCCTACAGCAGTCAAGTTGGGCCCTGGCTTATGTCATGATCCCTGTTAGAGGACAAGTCTAGTGTAGTCTGAGGTGTGGTAGTGGACGCACACACGTGGGACGCAAGAACACTCTTTTCTTGAATGCAGCACTTCCACACACTATACAGTGCTAAGAACTCTTAGAGAGGACAAGTCAGGAATCATCCCAGCCCACGCCATGAACAAGTCTAAAGGTGCAGGACATATCCTGAAGAAAGAGGAACTGATCCGGAAAGAGCAATATTGCTAGAAACCTATGTCTCTCGCAGCGCGGGTGTAACCAGAAAATTCTGACCACTCTGCTCATCCCTGGTAACAAGGTCTGGGGCTTGCGTAACCCTCTAGGACGGGTCGTCCGACTCTGGTGGGCAATAGGTGGTACAAAGACAGGGAGTCAAAACATGGGCACAAGTTTTCTCTCTACTCTGAAGTATTCTACTTATTCTACTTCTAAATTTCCAGCAGAGCACAGTACTTTGGGTTGGGACTCTCTCGACATCCTCCTCTCTACTCTGAACTTACTCTACTTCTCAGCACGCAACTAAGCCAACACGGCTATTCTACCTCTTAATCTCTCAGCACAAGTCTTGTCAGTCAAGTCCAAAGTGTGTTATCAAGGCAAAAGTGTGTATCACTGTATCAAGTATTCCTGCAGTAAAGAAGAGTATATTTTTTGTAACAGGACTCTGTGATTCCTATCTTAGCACTTACACAGCCATTGCACTTTCCTTGGGTCATCTCTCCTTTCTGTGGGTGGCAGTATCAATAGTCCGGTGGGTTACAACTCCAGACTATCGTGATAAGCGCCCAAGGGACCCCCAAACAGCCCGGCAGGTTACTGAACACAGGGGAAACAGTATAGCCAGCCTCACTAAAATAAAAGCCGGTGTGCCTCTATACCTGTGTGCCCAAAGGGCACTGGCGTCACGACAGCATAACACCTGGCTGAGCTATATCTCGACCACCCAGTGCACCAGTGGAGTCACACAGCACTATCTAGCAAGTGACCAGTCGCACCTAACAGCAGTGCACCACCACAACTGTTCTATAATACACATCAAGGAACGGTTTTCTATTAACTTGATGAATATACGGCGATACATTAGGCTACATAGATACTGCTTATCTGTTCCTGTAGATGCAGTCTCTTACAAGTGTATTTTGTGTCCCATCACCCATATCCCAGATATTTTACGTATAAGGTTGTTTTGTGGCTGAGGAATACTTTGCTTTGCATTCTAAACTGTATTTGGGTACTGTATTCTGTGTATGCACTTCTACATTATGTGTCATATTACTATGGACATAGACAAGGGTTAGCATTACTGCTGTGTCTTTACAAGGCCCAGTCACATGTATAGAAGTAAGATTCTTTGGTCACAGAACTAGTAGTCTCAACTACTAAGAGCAGTCCCTAGTCCAGACCTTGTTAACCTTAAAAGAGGTGGACCTTAAACCAGTTCAAACCAGTCTGAGACTGGCCTTTGGCAAGAGCACATGTCTGCTAGCTCAGTACTTGATAGTTATTTAGCTGTAAGCTTTTTTATAATCCCATGTAACAGTATACGGGGAGAGACAAGCAAATAAAAATCAAAGTTACAGCCTCCTTAATCTGCTCATCTGTAACGGGCAAGCTTGTGGAAATTTTCCATCGATGCATAGAGAATTGTTCCCTCTTCAAGGCCACGAACCTGCTACGAGCAAGTCCCTACTCCACTCCATTCCCTAAGGACAAGTGCTATGTTCTACAACCTTCTTCTAGTCTATGGTTGAATACTTTTGCTCAAAGGCCACCTGGCATTTACTGTTCTTTTAGTAGGCCTCTGGACGGACACAGTGCTCATCGTCTTCCCCATCAGTAATCTTGCTTTTCTATATGCCCCTATAGGTATCGCATGACGGTTCTGCAGAGTTCTTCTGTAAGTATGAATGCTTAGTGGATTCATCTTTACATGTGACCTTACATGTGACTTTACATGTGACCTTACCTTAAGACTGTCTCCACATGGGGTAGTTAGGCCAGCCAAACGATCTCGAACTGACAGGTGTCAATTTGGGGTCATCAAACCCACAGTCAGGCTGTAACTTGTGTCCGTAATAATGATGTGTATACCTGGCAGAAATATGCCTATATAAAGCCAGTCTAAGGCCTCCTTCACATGGCTTATTTAGTTTTATTTTTGTTCTATACCAATATAACATACCAATATACAATTTTTCCTTATTTCCTTACCTCCATTACCCTAACCCCATCATTGGTAATTAGAAATTCCAGGTACATAACATTTATACACTGTTATCTTCCTTCAGAGGGGCAGCCCCTCCGGCCCCCGAGCGCCCAAGGTACATTATACTCTATACTAACCCCATACTCCCCTTCCCTATCTACCAACTACTCTGTCTACCCTAACTATCCTAGGCTAGGGTATCGGGCAATCCCCCCAGCAGTGTCGCACAGAGCTTAAACAGCTATATTCTTCTTTTCATCTTTCCTCCTGTTTTCTTTTCCAAGTAGGATCATACCTTATCATAGCATATTTGAGAAAACAGCCAGTTTTACACTACCTTCTTATTTCAATCATCAACCAACCCTCTCTAGGGCATCCAAGCCAACTAAATGACATTTTCCGCCCCAGAGGTAAAGTTTTACACAACACACACATATGTGGTTTGTCCCATATTTATAATATCGGACTCGCCACATCCATTTCCACACATAATCGGTAGTGAATTACTGTCATTCCTTTCTGTAAGGATCTTTACTTTGCTATATTGCGCCATTGGCTGATTACTCAATCCAGTCTAGCCGAGTTCCTCATACTTCTCTTTACTTCTCGGGCTTTATCATCTCTTCCCTCCTGTTACCCACCTTTCCTCCTCCCATATATCTATGCGTCCACCACTAGGGAGCCCTGTCACAAAGAGACTCTCATTCATTTCTTTCCTTTTTTTTACCCCTATATATTGTGAATCTTCACCCAGAAGATATATAGTTTTCTATTTTCTGAAACACACTCGCCCAGTAATCCTGTATGTGAGGACATGCCCACATCACATGTAGCCATCCCGCCTGCTCCCTGCCACATCTCACGCATTCTGACGTATCTCGCTTCTTTATCTTAAACAAAAATTCCGTTGTGTAATACACTCTTCTAACAATATTGAATTGGATCATACGGTGGTTAATGTTTTTTTAAATCTTCTTTACATTTCCCATGATAATATTCCATTTACCTTCATCTAGTCCTTTTATCTCCTCTTCCCAGTGATGCTTACCTCTATTCAGATTTTCCTTCTCTAATACACATTCCCTCAATTTACCATAAATTTTGGATAACCCTCTCTTTCACACTGTCTTCTTTTATAGTTTTTATTATATCTGGCGTGGTTCCCACTTTATATACTTCCATATTTTCTGTATGTTTCACTGCATGGGAGAGATTTTGATATTCTAACCAAGCCCTATCATCCAACCCAAACTCTCTCTTCAAACTATCCCATGTCTTCAATTGACCCAAATAGAACACATCACTTACTTTACTTATCCCTGCCTTTCCACACCACCTTAATCTCTCCATTTTCCCTATCTCTACCAGGTTCTTATTATACCATAGGGGGGTGATCTTTTAAAGATGTTCTTATTCCACTGATGATTTTAAGTTCCTTCCACGTCTTGGTTAGTATTTGTACCGATGGATATAACTCCCATT
This sequence comes from Dendropsophus ebraccatus, assembly GCF_027789765.1. Classification (NCBI taxonomy): domain Eukaryota; kingdom Metazoa; phylum Chordata; class Amphibia; order Anura; family Hylidae; genus Dendropsophus; species Dendropsophus ebraccatus. Next base: position 66,042,265 of record NC_091454.1, on the reverse strand, counting down.
TCTTGTCTTCCAGGAGACCAGTCTCTAATACCTCCAGCAAATCGTCCTGCTGTCCCTCTACCTCCCCCACCAACCATTGTAATAAATCAAAATTACCCCTACACCTTAACAAATTTAAATGAGATGCCAAAAAATATAATCTAATACTCGGAAACGAAAAACCACCCTTATCTGATGGTAAACACAAATAATTAAGCTTTATCCTCACTCTCTTTCTCCCCCAAATTAGGCGGTTCATTGGGACATCTACTTTTTTAAAAGTGTGTTTCTCAATCCATACTGGTGTTGCATCAAATATAATATAATATATTTTGGGAGTATGACTGTTTTGGCTAACATCATTCTATCTACCCTTGTTTTTATTAAATCTATCCATTTCTCTATTTTATTTTTTAGGGATTGAATTAAAGGTTTTACATTTCTTTCCTGGAATTCAGAGCCCTTATTTGTAACTTTATTCCAAGATATTTAAAACTATCCCCTTCTTTTAGGACCTTCACATCTAAATAAGTTGCCCCTGACAGCAAGCACAAAGGACCAGACAAAGGCATTAAAATGGAGTTCTGCCAATTTATCAATAACCCCGAATATCCACCAAACTGTTCAATCAGATCTATCAAATGTCTTAGAGAGGTCTCTGGGGTTTCCAGGAAGATTAACATATCATCCGCATACATATTCAATTTATCCTTTCTTCCTTTCACCCCGAAGCCCCTAATCTGCTCATCTTCCCTTATTAGAATTGCTAGAGGTTCAAGAGCCAACGCAAATAGCATAGGTGACAGAGGGCACCCTTGCCGGGTTCCCCTCCCCAACTCAAGTCCCTTCGTACGCTCCCCGTTCACCAGAACCCTAGCAACCGGCCTGTTATACAACAGCTTTATCATATTTATATATCCCTCCCCTAAACCAAACTTACTTAAGGTCTCCCACAAAAACTCCCACTCCACCCCGTCAAACGCCTTAGCTGCGTCTAATGACAGGATGGAGTGGGAGCCCGCTTCCAACCCCCTCTGCAAATTGTGGAACACTCTCAGGATATTTTGCCGAATCACACGCTCTGGCATGAAGTCACACTGATCTGGATGGATCAAATCAGATATTACTTTCTTTAGCCTATTAGCCAACACCCTAGCATACAACTTTATGTCTACATTTAGTATGGGTCTATATGACTCTACCATTGTTGGGTCCTTCTCTGGCTTCCTTATTAAAATTATATCCGCCTCTTTCATACAGTTTGGCAATTCCCCTACTTCTACAGCATTTTGCATTGTCTTCAACAAAGCCGGAAGCAACCGCTCCTCATACCTCCTATGAACTTCGTTGGGCAACCCGTCTGGTCCTGGTGCTGTATTCCCTTTTACCTCCTGCAATGCCCTCTTAAACTTTCCCAATGTCAGGTTCCCTTGTAACATGTCCTTCTGCTCTGCACTCACTGTCGGAAAGCTAATACCATCTAAATATTTCCTTATCTCCACTACGTCACATGTTGTCCCTTTAGTATACAAGTTCTTATAAAACACAAAAAATTCTCCCATAATACTTTGTTGTACCTTTCCCTTCTCTCCAATACTATTAGTTATCACAGAGATATGATTATGTTCTTTCTGGTTCTGGATTAGTGATATTACCTGTTTCCTTGGCCTCCCTTACCCCAAAAATTCTTCCTTTCCTAAAAAAAAAGAGCTTATTCCTAGACTTTCTATTTAACAATTCTTGTAACTTGTTGATTAAAATCCCTGCTGTAGGGACTGGACTCTTAAAGGGGTATTCCGGGGAAAATCAATAAATTAGCAATGAAAAAGGTTAACTTACCTGTCCTTTATTGGTCCCCCAAGAAGATCTCCGTTCCGGTCACGTGATCGTCCAGCCTGCGACGTCCCGGATCCTCTCTCCTTCAGGTCCGGTGATGTCACTATACCCGGCCTGCGTCTGTCCCTCCTTGTTATAAGCAGCAGAGCACTGGACCCTTTAAGTGCTGACCAATTCCATCTAAAGTGGCCATAATGTGTGCTTGACACAATGAGAGACACTAATACAATGCATTTTGATATCTCGACATTACAACCAGAAATTAAGGAGGGTTAAGAAAATGGCTATTACCATTAAACAAAATGCCAAGGTGCAATAAACGACCTATTTGCCAGCTGCCAAACTTAATAAAAACTAATTTTCTTTATTCTAATAATAAACAATATGTGTTAGAATAAAAAAAAATAGTGTTAGTATAGTCACTTGTTTTAGTAAGATGGCTATTCAGAGTGGATACTCTATAAATTGAGGCCAGAATGTAAAGAACTGCCTAAACTGACATCTACCCCCCCACCACCACCTCCAAAAAAAACTATATAGCAATCTGAATTACACTAATCATGTGTGGATTTAAAATTATGACCATATTCTAAACTGTGAACATCTACTTAGGTAAAAAAAAAAGACTGAGCATCTACACTAAGCTAACACTTACTGCTAGACCCACAGGCCATTTATACACCATTACTTCTTTATAAGGCAAGGTGCAAATCTAATGCACCAAGACATATAAAGCCCTTATGTGGTTCATTAGAATATTTTTTCTCTAACAACTACGCGATGGACAGTCATGTATAGTAATACAGCATGGCAGCAGTATGTGACTGTACACCCAAGGTCGCACCAAGGAGATAAGAATTAAAAGATGGTACCCCTCTCCCCGACATGTTTTACCGGGACTCTGACTTTGTCGAGCATATTATAGTTCAATAAAGGTTTTATTCATTCTGGCACAGGCAAATAGGTCAAGGTCATCTTTTGTTTATGCATTTTGTAATGGTTATTGTAAGTAGGCAGACTAGATGTCTTGGTTTGTATAACACAGGGATGGGAAACCTTGGCTGTCTATGCATGATGGGAGTTGTAGTTTTGCAGCAGGTGGAGAGCCAAGGTTCCCTACCCCTGGTATAGTATAAAACTGGTTAAACATAGATTGACTGACAGAGACCCAAAGCTAGCACTTAATGTACATGTTCTGCAAATCTTACATCATACATTGACTCCCATAACAACCATCTAGAGACCAGCAGCAACGTGCAGTTTCAGAAAAGATGATTACCAATAGAAGAGAAAAATAAGGAATTTAATTAGCTATTTTACCACTAGAGGGGGGTAGAGAGCACAAAACTATATTAGGAAGTCGGGGGAAGGGAGAAAGTAATATCAGCTCAGCTGACTTAAAAACAAACAGTGGCCTATACATAAAAGGAAAGGACAGAATAGGCGATCTCTTTATTTGTGCAAGACTTTGTCCCCTGCAGATTGAGAGAAAATGAAACAGCTACATATACAGCAGGCAGACCTGTCATATACTTTGCCATTTTGTAGTTTTCTATATTAATAATATTAATTAATATTAATTTATAGTTAATTTATAGTTCATTACAGATCACTCTCCCATTTATGAGCAGCATAGTATGGAAACAGATCTGTACTTTTAACACATACAGCTTACAAAGGCAATGTGATTACAGCAGCTACAAGGCTTCCTTCTCATACTATTTTTATGGGATTTGTCTGCACTTAAAATAGCAGTTTTTAGAGGTAAAATAAGTCTCACGCATAAAGATTTTCTTTTCTACTTTTTGAACCCTTTTTCTGATATTTTTGTCAGTTTGTGGCCACAGCAAAACGGAACTTGCAGTGTGAAATTCACTGCGATATGTAGGAGTAAAGCTACCTTTAAAAAAAAAAAAAAAAAAAAAAACATACTAAATATTGCTGTCTTAAAGTGGCTTAGCTCATAATGTTACCACCATCAGTTCATCAATGAAGTCTACAGATATGGTTTGGATCTTCTGCTAAAGCTCCAAGAGTGCATCTTAAGGCTGGGTTCACACACAGTATATTTCAGGCAGTATTTGCTCCTCTTGTCAGGTCCTCATAGCAACCAAAACCAGGAGTGGATTGAAAACACAGAAAGGATCTGTTCACACAATGTTGAAATTGAGTGGATGGCCCTCATATAATGGTAAATAACTGCCATTATTTCAATATAACAGCCGTTGTTTTAAAAAAACAGCAAATATTTGCCATTAAATGACGGCCATCCACTCAATTTCAACATTATGTAAACAGATCCTTTCTGTGTCTTCAATCCACTCCTGGTTTTGGTTGCTATACAGCCTCAAATATACAGCCTCAAATATACGTAGTGTGAACCCAGCCTCAGGCTATGTTCACACTGCGTATGAATCCGTCCGTAGATCGTACACCGCGTACATGTGCGGCTGAAACTACGGACGTGGGAAAAATAGACATGCGGCCGGATGCGTACGAACCGCAAACATACACCCGTAGTACAGTTATGCTTCCCTAGCTTGATTCGAAGCGATCTGAGGCAGGTCATTTACTTGGAAATCTTCGCCCAGCCCTGTAAACCACACAGAACCTTTTGGATCGAAAAATCAAGTTCAATTTGGCTGAAATAAGTACTTCGTACGGGACCACATGGAAATCCACGGCCGTGAGTTTCAACATTTCTTGGTCTTGTTCATTTTTCACTGCGCCATATACGATCCGGCCGTAAGCTCATACGTAGTGTGCATTGTGCGGGCGTATATCGTATACTTTCAAGCGAACGCATCAACCTCAAAACTACGTGCGTATATTCGCGGTTGTGAACATAGCCTAAAAGGGAATGTGTCATCAGAAAATTACCTATTGTTTAAATCAATTTTTATGTTTTATTTATTTGTTTTTTAGAATTTATGGTGTTTTTTTTTCTTATTTTCCATTGTACTACCTATATAAAAAAAAAATCATTCGGAAATTTTGCAGTTTTTATTCTCACCACTAGGTCTAAAACTAAGCTTCCTGAGATTTTCCCATTTTGTCTTGTTCCGATTTTCTGAATAAGCAAGCACCTAGATGGGTTCTCACTTACAGAGCCTATTACACGGCTCGACTATGATGCAGGATGGCTGAACGGACATCATTGGTGATGTCCATGCAGCTCTTGCCTTAAGTGTAAAATAATAAACTTTATCCATATCTGTCCACTGTTTTTTTAGCTTGTGCCCGCAGCCGCCACTGAAACTTCTAAGCCAGTCTCTAGAATGACAAGTCACTCAGCCAATCACTGGCCAAGATGGGACAGTGCCATGGCCAGTGATTGGCTGAGCAGCCTGCCATTGTAGAGACTGGCTCTGAGGTTCCAGGAGCGGCTGCGGAGAGCCGGCTGAAGCTAGAAGAATATAAAAAAAACTTTTTATACATTCATTAGCCATCAGTCGCAGATCACTATTACACGTAGAGATGCGCAGTCTGCAACCGATAATTTCTCAACATGTTGGAAAACTAAGATCTGCCAATGATCATTTCTTTGGCTGATTGTTTCTTAAATGGAGCGATCATCTGCCGATTCGGCCTAATGGGGCAGATTATTACTCCATGTAATAGGACTTTCACAGCGACAGGTGACACCGGTAGATAGAGAGCATCAGTATACAAGCTCCCTGTGGATCAAGTGTGATCAGTAATGTTTCACATTTATCTCTAGGGCACAGGTCCCGTCTATCGTCGTCTATGTCCAAGAGTTTTGCTGTAAAGCATGTAGCTAAATGTTGTTAAAAACATATCAGGCAAGATGAAAGCCCGCATAACAATGCGCAAAATAATTAAATAAAAAATTACAAGCAGATTGGAAACAGATAAGAAAAAAGAACCTCTATCCTCGGCTGTCAATCAAACCTGACTCTTTTGCCTCATCACAGTCTATAAAGTGAAAGAGTTAGATCTTTGACCAGTAGGGGAGTGGAGCACACTGTCACGCTCCTTCCCTGGCTGTATCTTAGGATCGGAGTGCAACTCAGCAGTTGACCACTGAGATCAATAACATATTGACATATCTGATGACATGTTATAACAAATGACAGTAACACCTTAATGGTATAACAAATCCAGTCTCCTGCCTCTGCACTGTGTCCAGGCATCTTTACTCTTTTGCTAGGAACATGACATGGTGTTTTAAAATAGGAAGGAAGTGAAGGCTCCAATTACAGGATCTGAAAATTCATCTTCACTGATTTTTTTTTTTTTCTTTTTAACAAAAGTTCATTTCCTGTTTCCTTAAAGGTTCTTGAATGCCCTCAGAAAACATATCTTCCATTCTTGGTTGGTGTTATCTTTTTCGTTCCACCCTTAGGGACGATGGGGATGTAATACACAATGAACTACTGCATTCTGTTAATGCTCCGGCATTAACATAAGATGTATTGATATGCAGAGCTTTGCAGTTTTCCTCTAGTTCAGATGTTAGCTGTTTGTACTGTTTATGAGGCCAGTTCCAGGAAAATCAAGAAATGTAACCATTTTATTGCTAAAGCTTGACATTATCCTAGTTATCTAAGCAGGCTTGCTGTATATTGCTTCACAAACCTTTTCTAACATTGAGTGTACATTGCAAAACAAGGCGCGAGACACTATTATCTAGATGTGGAAATAGCACGGCCATTTTAGTAATGGTTGGTGGGTGTCATAACATGACCAAAGGGTAGAGCTAGAGTCAACAGTCTGACATTTCTTCAGAAAAAGTTTTCTTGACCTCCCAATTGAAACAGCACACAGTTCTTGTAAAACAAAAGCTAAACAGTGAAACAGGTGGTTTGCATGTAAAGACCAGCAGCAGTCATTGCATGGAATTGGCTGATAATCCTCCAATCCATGGCATGAATTTGCTAACAGCAGCACTAGTAGGCAATGTTCCCACACAAAATTTTTGCTTAGTATTTTGCAACCAAAACCAGGAGTGAATTGAAAACACAGGCTATGTTCGCACACTGTTGAAATTTAGTGGATGGGCGTCATTTCATGGCATATAACGGCCATTATTTCAAAACAACGGCAATTGTTTGTCATTTAATGGCAGCCATCCGCAAAATTTTAACAGTGTGTGAACATAGCCTGTGTTTTCAATTCACTCCTGGTTTTGGGAGGTGCACACAACCCTCCCTGAACAGTAGCACTGTCCTTCACTAATCTACTTGCAGCACCAGCCCAAGTGAAGTCTTTTAATCACAGCAGGACACAAGAGAAGAGATACTTGTGTGCCAATCTTAAATCAAGTCCATTGCCGGATTTACTAAGAGACACACGCCTTAATGAATCTGCCGGGACCTGTACCTGTCACAGGGTTTGTGCACACTATGGAAGTCACACGGATAACTTGCTGCAGATTCCGTTGCACCCCCCCTCTGCGCACTCCCGATTGAAGTTCCGTCAGCCCCATAGATTCCATTCTATGCTCAGGCAGATTCCATCGTCATGTGACATGTCAATTATTTGACCGGATGGCTGAATCCACGCAAACATAGAATGGAGCCTATGGGACAGGAGGAGAGTCAAGCAGGAGCGTGCACGGAATCCGCGGCAAGTTATCCGCATTATTTCCTTAGTGTGCAAGGGCCCTAACTCGGAAGCAGGTGTACATTTATTCCTTGGTATATGCCTGTTTCCAGATGTAAACCATGATACATAAGGTGCAGGAAAAGGCCACACGCCCCTCGTAACCCCCCTTCCCCAATCAGGCGGGCAGGGCTTAGGGCTGAGCTTGTTGGTGTCCAAGTTCATAATTTCAGGAACTCTGTCCTAACTGTAGCAGCAGAGTGTCCCCCCAGGGCCGAAGCAGCAGCGAGCCCTTCTTGGCTTAGTGGCATCTCCTACACAAGAGCCTTTCCAGGTCAAGTAGAATCCTGCCACCTAATAACCATGTCTGCCATATGCTAGTTTGCAGTACTTATGGCTTCTAACTTACTGTACTCTTCCTTACTTTATCCTGAGAGTAGACCTGCTAGTACTGAAGACATAAGTGCAGTCATGTGCTAATGCAATCATTAACCCCATATCCCAGAATGCTACACATGTACGTCATTTAGATTGAGCAGACATAGGAGGTGTGCTACTGCAATGGCAGCAGAAGCTTGGCTGTGATTGATCGCTGGGCTCTCAATCTAATGGCTGGGATCGGAGAGAGGATATATTAGCATTGATAGCTGTGAAAAGCTGCAGGACCCTCTCTGTATAATGTTAGTCAGTGTATCTAGCCTGTTAGATTGAGCTAAAATATTTTATTTAATGAACATCTGGAAATGAGAAGCCACCAAACTAAATGCATTTCACAAAGTCAGGGATAGATTTACATCTGTGGTTTGGGCAAGTGACAGGCTTCATGACATATACTACAAAATTACAGTTTACAGTTCTCTCTTTATTCCCCAATATAATTTTTTAAAGCATTACCTTCATTTAAACTTTTAACATGTTTTACAGATCAATTTCAATGCAGATACCCCCACTGATTGTTAGATATAGCTGGGTGAAGAATATGGCAGCTTCACTTTCCAGCTTGGCACTTAATCCAACTGATTGCAAGAGACAGGCTCCTTATAATGGAGCACTTGGATTGAGAGCTGAGCTAAGAGGTGAAGTGTCATTCACCCAGCTATATCTATCGATCTTATGGGGTCTCAGCATATCTATGCAACATGTCAAAACTTTATTTAATTGACAGTAAAACTTTAAAGGGTATTAAATTGGTGATATTTATGCATTTTTGAAGAAGGTTCAGCCACAGCGACCAATGTAAGCAACAGAATAGAAAAGTTCTGCAGAAACCAATCACAGATCAGCTTTAAGCTCTAGTAACATAATAGAGGAGCTGTGATTGGTTGCTGTGGGCATTTAACACCAGTGTATATTTTTCACCCTTTGATAAATCTGGGCTTGTGTTCCCACATATCCTAAATCTGTGCAATCGATATTTCATGACTGATGTCAATATGTGGTACACAGGACAAAAGAGGGTGCGATCAATGGGGCTTCTCTCTCTCTTCACAGCCACCATTAATGATGGTCATACCGCTATCCAGAATATACCCTGGCGAAAGCAGAGGCTGCCATCTGAACTGCTCCCTGCTTGTGCTGCAAAATTCAGTACTGGCCCTTTAAGAGAGAATGGGATGGCAGTCTGCTCATTTAATACCACTAGAGATGAGCGAACCTTGAGCATGCTCAAGTCGATCCAAACCCGAACTTTCGGCATTTGATTAGCGGTGGCTGCTGAACTTGGATAAAGCCCTAAGGCTATGTGGAAAACATGTATATAGTCATTGGCTGTATCCATGTTTTCCAGACAACCTTAGAGCTTTATCCAAGTTCAGCAGCCCCAGCTAATCAAATACCAAACGTTCGGGTTCGGATCGACTCGAACATGAACCCGGTTCGCTCATCTCTAAATACCACCTACACTGCTTATCATTCAGGGGAATACAGTGGAGAAGAACAGCCTGGAATAGATATCAGCAATGCATGATGGGAACTGTATCTGCTACCTACACTGGCTGCTGCTGAAGCTATGCCTACTCTTCCAGTTCTGAGAAAGAGTACATATACAGCAACAGTGTGAAAAAAAAGTAACTAACAGTAAAACAGTTATGTTGCGAACTATTGCACAACATTAATACACATAACCATCATTCCACTGTGAAGTCGACAATACAGTATTAGGCTATGTTCACACTATGTAAAAGTACGGCAGTTGTTGCCGATGGCAACAACAGCCGTACTTTTGGCGTGGTGGAACAATGCCTTACTTTCAATGGGATCCTGGCCAGAGCGTATACATATCGTATACACTCCGGCCGGGATCCCATACGGGGCCACAAATAACTGACATGTCAGTTTTCTGCGGCCGGAATTCAGTGAATTCCGGATGCAGAAAGCCCTGTCAGTTCACACAGTGAAGCGAGCGGCTGTGTGCTGTGGGAAGCTCTGATGCGGGCGCGCGCTGATGTGCCCGCATCAGAGCTCTGCGACCGGAAAGATCATCCGGCCAGAGACCGGCAGTTACGTAAAACAGCTGGGGTCACGGAACGGCCGGTCTCATACGGCGTGTGAACATAGCCTTAAGAGCAAGATCACACAAATCAGGTGTGGATTTGACATAGAGCAGAATAACTGAGACACCAAAGTATCAGAAGCTGCTCAACAGCAGTCACATCCAACTGGATGTAGAGGTGGCCATGTATATTCACAGCTCACTCTATTTAAAGCTGCACTATGAGCAGGTTCGGGCCAGTGAACCTGCTGATATGAGCCAGCCGCTCTTTACTTCAGGATTCCCGGGCTGTACTTGTTATGGCTGTGGGGTCCGGTATAGTTGCGTTTTCTCCTAATTCCCAATAAGCTAATTAGCGGGTTTGGAGAATTTGGGACGTTCATATATGCATAGCTAGGCCGCTTGTTACAGGCTGCTCCCATGCACAAGCGGCCTAACTATGCACATATAAATATGCATAGTGGGCGGGGCGGGCCGGGAGGGGAGGGGGCAGGCTAGGTGGCCCAAGCGGGTGCTTTGGGAGCATGGGGAACGCAGCTAATTAACATATTGGGAATTAGGAGAAAACACAACTATACCAGACCCCACAGCCATAAGAAGTACAGCCCGGGAATCCTGAGGTAAAGAGCGGCTGGCTCATATCAGCAGGTTCACTGGTGCCGCTTTAAGTATGGATGGTGCAAGCTTGTGCTGGGGTGTCCTCATTCAGTCATTTTCCACCTTGCCTGGCAGAACAGGTTGAGGAGACTTTTTTTCTCCTGGTGAGTCCCAGAGGTTTTACCATCTGGATATGCCACAAATATGTCAGATGCAAATAATCCCTTTAAAAAGGGTTGTCCAGTTTAGCAAATCCATTTAAAATACCTTTTTGAGATGGTCTGTTCAGTAGTGTAAGAGCAGGATTAGAATATTTACAAAGCGTGTGCTCTGAAGGCATCTTGTCTCACATCCCGCAGACAACCCATTAATATACTATTGGAATATTACACCTCACTGCTGGGAGACCAAGCAGGGGGACACTTTGTGATCAGATTATTGTCAAAGCAAGCAGTAAAAAATGTCCAAAGTAAGGAACCCCTTTTAAGTGGTTGTCTGGGGATAAAAAGAAAGTACAAATACAATACAAAAAAAATCCATACTCACCTCTCTTGATTCCCTGCCTCAGCCTTTCCGCAGCTTCTGGTCCCCACATGTCACCACTACTTTCTTTTTGTGACATGTCAAGCCTACAAATGTGCCCCGCCCAGTCCATCACTGGCCTGTTCCTTTTGTGTCAACCAGGAAAGAGTGGAGTAACAGATAATGTGGATTCTGCAAGCAACACTGGGACGTTTCCATAGAGTAGCTTTATGCATGACCTCCAATGTACCTTAGTACTGCTGTGAAAAATGTAGCAAGACAAGTCAGTGTGACATAAATGAGATTGTTCAAGATGGATGCTGGATGCCCCCCCCGCCCCACCTCCACCCCCCCCCCCCACACACACACACACACACGCACACACACACACAAACGAGAGATACTGGCAGGGCAGGAAGCCAATTGCTTCTTACTCTGTCAGTCAGAGCAGCGTAGCATTTAACTGTGGGAAATCATCATAAACGGTCACAGTTAAAGGGCCTCCTAAGTGCATGGGTCCTGTAGCAGTCGCATGGTCTGCCTTTATGGTAGCTACACCACTGGGTCTGCCCAGCCTTATGTAAATAAAGCGTAAATGCTATGGACAACTTTTGGAATGGAAAAAAAAGAACTTTACATATATTGGAGGTTGCCCTAAAAAGTTGCACTAACTTTAAAGTTCCAAACTACTAACGTTCATTCAGTTTTACACTCTTTGAAATGCAATTTGCAATTTTCTCTTTGTGTCATTTTTTTTTATGCGCTCTCCTAGTAATACATGCTGTTTTTGTGTCAGCCTTGTACTGACAGACCCAAATGCAGTATGTCTGATGAACTAATGCAGCCCTCTATAGTCTGCTATAGGTGCTATATTTACCTCTCACAGCTGGTACACAGTCTGTGTGATGCCTCCCCCATCCCTCTCCGGACTGCCATTCTAACTTTCCTACTTATGTATATTCTTGAACACTACAGCCTACATGATCAACTATTTCTGAAGACTTGGATGCTTTCCCACTCTCGAGAACTTACCTCACCATGCTCCAGCGCTGTGACCGTCCCTTCTGAAATCCCAGGGGGGGGGGGTTCTGTTTTTTTCAACGACAACCACTCATCACTCCTCCGTCAGGGAAGGTGGTATCAATAAGTAAGCGGGGATGCCAGGCCAAGCAGGCTCAGTACTGATATCCTGGTGCTCCATTTCAACTGCCTACATCTGCTAGATGGTGCAGCCCTTGCCCTTGTGTAAAATAATAAACCTTATACATACCTCTCCATGCTCCCCTGTTTCCTTCTTGCTTTTGGCTGCTGTCCACAGCCGCCGCTGGAACTTTTGAGCTGGTCTCTGAAGTGACAGGCCACAGGCCGAGATGGAACAGTGCCGCGGCCAGTAAATGGCTGAGCGGCCTGTCACTTCAGAGACCATCTCAAAATTTCCAGTGGTGGATGTGGGCAGAGGGCAGAAGCGAGAAGGACACCGGGGAGCATGGAGAGGTATGTATAAGGTTTATTATTTTTTTTACATAGTCATCAGCTGTGCATGGCTATTACACAAAGATTGTTTCATCAGCTGATCGCTGTCTTTATTAAACAGAGCAGCCTGATTTGGCAAATTATCACTCCATGTAATAGGGTCCTTACACAGACCCTGCAGCAGCAAAAAGGTAGGAACTTTTATTAGATTGTTTAGAAAGTTGCTTAATTTTACATTTAGCAAGCAATTGAATTTTTTATTTCACTATCTTTCTTATAGCTGAAGTATGACCTACATTATACTCCGTACTTTGTTCATATGTACACTCCCATGCACACAGAATGAAGAGCATACATCTCCATCATGACATACTGTGCGAAAGCAAGAGGGCAACTCTAATCACCGCACAAGGATGCCACATGATGCACTGTGACACCATACCGTACAAACAGACCGAGGGTTACCAACCAATCAACTTGTTTGCCTGTTTATGATGGCTGTCGTTAGATATGCCCTGACAACATGTGCTTATTAGTACATAGGCTTACTATATGTTCCTGCATCTACGTATTTATGCAAATACATTTTTATGTAAGAAATTCTAAATAATTAATAAGATGTTATTTTACTATTACAAAAGTAAATCACACGTATATGGTATTGCCATAACAACCTGTTCTACAATTCTATAACACTATTCAAGGTGTTACATGAATGATGTACTTAACAATAAAATAAATAAGCATAGGAAAAAAATCACTCTGGAAAAATATAAACTAAATGGATATTCCCATCCCAATGTTTATGGCATATCCACCTACCTCTAGAACAGCTCCCCCTCCCTTTCCCCAACCCAGCGTGTTTGCTGTGGCTAGAGGTCAGAAATACAAAAATAGCCGAGTTCCCAATTACTCCTATCTACTTCTAGCATTTACTTCTATTCAATTCTAGAAAACTGAATGATTTTCATAGACCAGATGCTGCAAAATAAAACATATCCACCAGTGATGCATGTCACAGTAAAAGAATCCTTGACAAGCATCCATTTAATGGATGAGTAGTGATGAGTCAAACATTCGGATCTGGCCAATCCCAATACATGCTTGGCAATTGACTCTCGGTGGCTGGAATAGTTGGATGCAGCCCTAGGGCTGACGAAAACATGGATACAGCCTAAGGTGTATAGCTGTATCCATGACTCCTTAGGGCTTCATCCAAGCACTCTAGGCACAGGGAGTCAACTGCCAATCGTGTTTCGGGTTTGGCTATATTAGTCTATGGATGACAGATGCCACTGGTAGGCAATCATCAAGGCTTCTATGATGTCAGGAGCTTTTCCTTTGCATATATGTTGGTTGAACCCATATAATTTTTTTTTCATGGAGAGGAAATACTTCAAAAGAATCCAGAAGTGACCCATTTAAATGATAAACCAAGTTAGTTTAAACATTGTTTAGCATTCTGTGTAAACTTGGTCAAATCAGCCCACACCTTCTCATTTACTCAAGAGTGGTGAAACTCAGATCTTTATCGTCAGATCAGGACAGTAAAAGTCACGTCATGTCTTGTCATGTTAGTGGTGTGAAAACTAAATAAAATTGCATAAGCTCAGACATCACATGTAGTAAATCAGGGATGGGGAACCTTTGGCTCACCCACTGTTACAAAACTACAACTCCAATCGTTCCTGGACAGACAAAGCTTTAGCTTTGCTGTCCAGGCATGATGGGAATTGTAGTTTGTAACTTGGAGGTTACCAGCATTACAGTTCCGTCATTCCAAACATCAGGGGGGGGGGGGTCATGCAAGATATGGCCTAAATATGAGCCACATTATGACATAGAATATTTCCCTACAAATTCAGAATACTTTCCATGCTCGTATATAAAGCAGAAATAAAAATGTGCACGAGTAATCTCATAATGATTGTCTGTTTGGCTGTACAAGGGTTATTGAGTAAATGGGTCACATGGCTGCCACTCTGTATCACATGGAGCATTCATGTGTACAGAAAACCTCTCACAAGAGCAATAATCTCTGCTGGAATCTTGCTCTTCCCCCCACATCCCAACAGTCTCCCTGCTGAGCTGGCAGTGTCACAGGTTATTTCAAAGTGATTAAAGGGTGACTTACATCTAACACTTCAGTCTAGTATATTGATCTAAGCACGAGATTAAGCCAATATTTTTATAGAGGAGATATATAAAACTAGCAGTTGTAGTAGGTGTAATATGGTTGTCACCCTGTTAAAGGGATCAGTGTAACTTTTGCCTAAAAAAAAATATGTAGACATACTGTAGATTGCATCACCTCATTGTCTGTATGTGTGTTACTTTTTTTATCCAGATCTGCAAATTCCTGTTGAAATAGAGTTTGCTTACTTATTATATTATGCTATGTGGTTTATTGCACATATCATATTCAAACTTTAATAGTGGGGGAAAAAAGCTGTAATTGTTGTCACCTTTTATGCTTTTTTGGTGAACTAATGACTTAACGTTTCTGGTGCTATAAAGAATTGTGGAGACTTGGAGATAACCATTCATGCTCCATTGGGAATTCTGGGAAGAAGGATATGCAAAGCAACTCTCTGAGGTCACATTTTGGAGGTGGCTTTCCCTTCAAAAAAAATCTTTGACTCCCCCCCCCCCCCCCTGAAGGGGAAGCTTTCCGTGACTTTGATATGAAGAAAATACCTTTAAAAGGTGGCATCAGAGAGCTGATTGGTATATTATTGTATATTATTGGCCATGTCTGACCAAAACGCGTACGCGTAATGTGATGCATATTGCACTGATTAAATAAGAGCATATTCATCTGGTGAGTGCCGAGCTCCTTCTATCCATACTACTGGATCTCACCACCTTATGCATCACCGACCAACAGAGTGCCGTCTACCTACTCTCTCCATAAAACTAACTTTTGACAGGTCATCAGACATAAAAAAAAAAAAAAGGCCAGCACTCTACTACCACTGTTCACTCTATGCAGATTGCACAGTGTTGAGGCTAATATACAGACACAAACAGGAAAGTGCAACAGTAACCTTCAAGTGCTAGGATGTTAAGGTTAAACTCAGAGAGAGATGGTTCCTAACACTGGCTTTTTTTGGGCTAACATTGAGCCTACAAAAGTGGGCATGAAGGATCCAGCTAAACTCTGTTTAAAACACCCACAGGAGATGGATAAAGTGCAAGCCAAAAGGAGGTAACCACACAACCCACATATAACACACATAACACATGAAAAAAAAAAAGAAAGGCCAGCACTCCAATACCACCGTTCACACTGTCTAAAGTTATTGATCTAAGCGGGTCGCACTGTTCAGCCTCTTATTGGAAGATATAGCTGGGAAAAGATCACAGCAGCGTCACGCAATCCCTGGCCGGCCCTGCAGTCCGTCAATGACAAAATGCAGGGCCAGCTGGGGAGATGATCACGCTGCTTTGATCTTTCCCCAGCTATATCTTCTGAACAGAGTGGGTCTCAGCAGAAGTCCCCTCTTTCAGCAATAACTTTTGACATGTCTAATGACATGCCAAAAGTTAGTTTTAGTGACAATGAACATTAAAGTAAGTATGGTAGAAGGATGATTTCACTCAGAAAATCAGTAGTATAATTAACTACTCTATATATTTTCATTTATTTTTTTGAAACATGGGCCATGTCACCACTGCAGGATATCCTAAAACTGTTAGGAATGTGACTTTGCGCTCCTCGGTCTGTGCCAGGCGGCCGAGGAAGCGCTGAATTTTTGTCTGTGTTTGCATATGAATTGTGTCTGAGCTGTGTTTTACTTCAGCCACACCTGCCTTGCCTGTGAGACTTCTGGCAGTGCAGGGGTTACTGCACTGCTAGGTCTGTTCAGCTGAGCTTGGTGCTGGAATCAGGGCTGCTCCAATCAGCTGCTGGACCTAAGCTCTTACCCTGGATAAAAAGCAGTCAGATCCTCAGTTCCCCGCTGGCTATTAGTTGTCACTAGTCCCAGCTCCCCTACTCCTTTCCCAGCGTTCCCTGTCCTAATCCCCTTGCTATTGCTCTGCCCGTGTTCTGACCTCTTGCTTGACATTTGACTATCCGCTCTCCTTCTGATTTTGTACTGCGTTGTCTGTTTGGTTTTGACCCTGCTAGTTGACTATCCTCTATTGTGTTTTGTTTGTCTGTCTACGTTTTGTGTATTCACCTACGCAGTGTAGGGACCGACTCCGTGGTTGTCCGCGACCGTTTAGGGTCGACCGAGGCAAGTAGGCAGGTGACAGTGGGTGGGTTCAGATCTAGGGTCACTGTCTCTTGTCTTGTCTACGCCTGCCAGTCCTGACAGAATAGCCAGCCCTATATAAAAAAAAAAAAAAAAAAAAAAAAAAATTTTTTTTTTTTGCAGTCACCTTGCATCATGGACGCCATGGAGGCTCTGGTTAACCAGATGCAAGGTCTGAACACGCTGGTTCAGAACCTTGCTGAGCGCGTCCAGGAGCAAGAGACTGCACCACGACAGGTGACCATGACCACCCCTCTACCTCTGGAACCTCCTGTGCAGCTCCCTGAAAAGTTTAAGGGAGACAGGAGGAGTTTCCGAACATTTAGAGAGGGATGCATGTTGTTTTTTCGTTTGCGCCCCTGCTCCTCTGGGGGCGAGGACCAAAGGGTGGGCATTATTATGTCCCTCTTGCAGGGTCCTCCTCAGGAGTGGGCTTTTTCATTGTCCCCTGGATCCATGGAGTTGACCTCCGTGAATCAATTTTTTGCTGCCCTAGGGCTATTATATGATGACCCAGACCAGGCGGCAGTAGCAGAGCATCAGCTTACTTCTCTGAGACAGGGTAAGAGACCTGTAGAAGAATATTGTGCTGAGTTCCGGCAGTGGTGTGTACCATCCGGCTGGAACGATCCAGCTCTGCGTTGCCAGTTCCGGATGGGGTTGTCGGATCAGCTTAAAGATCTATTGGTAGTGTACCCTACCCCTGATACTTTAGAGGGGACCATGACATTAGCCATACGGGTGGACAGACGACTCAGAGACAGACGCAGAGAGAAAGATACCCCTGAATCTTCTAAAACCCTGTCCTCTGCTGTTTCTACTCCTAAGTTAAGTCCTTCTGTTCCCCGATTGCAAGATGAACCCATGCAACTCGGGGTTGCGGATGCCAAGATTAGACGGGCTTACCGCCTACAACATAATCTCTGCTTGTACTGTGGAAAGGCCGGACACCGGGTGAGGGAATGTACCTCCAGACCAGAACCACCTCCGGAAAAACTCCAGCGCCTGAGTGACGATCGAGGGGGTCACTCAGGTGCCCAGGTACCTCTTGAAAAGAAAAACAAATTAATGTTGCCTATTTCTTTGTTTTTGGGAGACAAATCTGTTTCTGGTTACGCTCATGTGGATTCGGGGGCCTCGGCCAACTTCATTAATTCTGCATTCTGGTCAGCTCTGGGAATATGCCCGCTTCAGCTTAGATGTCCGTTGACTATTACTGGTGCTGATTTTACACCCCTGGCCCAGGGTAAAGTCAGGTACATTACTCCTTCTATGGAGGTGCAGGTTGGGTCAGTACACAAGGAGATTCTTGATTTTCTGATCATGGATAACTTGTCTTCTGACATAATTTTGGGTTTGCCCTGGTTGGAACAACATAATCCTGTATTTGATTGGTCCACTAAGGAGTTGATTAAATGGGGTTCTAAGTGTTCTTCTCACTGTATTGCATTAAATGTCACAGACTGCTCTACTATGGAGGGAGAGATTCCTGAGTTTGTAGCTGACTTTGCTGATGTGTTTGATGAAAAATCTGTGGAAGTTCTGCCACCGCACCGTCCGTACGATTGTGCTATTGATTTGATTCCAGGGTCCAAATATCCTAAGGGGAGAATTTTTAATTTGTCCAGACCCGAGAGGGAGGCCATGCGAGAATACATCCAGGATAGTCTTCGCAAAGGTCATATTCGTCCCTCTTGCTCTCCATTAGGTGCTGGTTTCTTTTTTGTGGGGAAGAAAGATGGTGGACTTAGACCCTGCATAGATTACCGTGAACTTAATAAGATCACCATTAAGAATCAGCACCCCCTTCCTCTTATTCCGGATCTGTTTAATCAGATTGTGGGTGCTCAGTGGTTCTCCAAGATTGATCTTCGTGGGGCCTACAATCTGATTCGAATAAGACAAGGGGATGAATGGAAAACTGCCTTCAATACCCCTGAAGGGCATTTTGAATACCTAGTCATGCCCTTTGGGTTAAGTAACGCGCCGGCAGTTTTTCAGCACTTTGTAAATGATGTATTTCGTAAATATCTTGGTCAGTTTCTGGTAGTATACCTGGACGACATCTTAATTTTTTCACCAGATTGGTCCTCTCATGTTTGTCATGTCCGTAAGGTATTGGAGTTACTCCGACAGAATCACCTCTACGCTAAATTGTCCAAGTGCCAGTTCGGGATCCAGAAAGTCTCTTTTCTTGGTTATATTATCACCCCTAACTCTTTTTGTATGGACCCCCTTAAAGTTACCGCTATTGAGAAATGGGAACGCCCAACTAACCTCAAGGCCCTGCAACGGTTTTTGGGGTTTGCCAATTACTATAGAAAATTTATTAAGGGGTTCTCTGTCATTGCTAAACCATTAACTGATTTGACCAGAAAAGGGGCAGATCTGGTGAACTGGAGCCCCGAAGCCGTACAGGCATTTGGACAGTTGAAGAGGTGTTTCTCTGAAGCTCCAATCCTTATTCAGCCTGATCCTGAGCAACCATTTATCATTGAGGTGGATGCTTCGGAGGTAGGGGTTGGAGCAGTTCTCTCACAGGGTCCTGTGACACTGACTAACTTAAGCCCTGTAGCCTACTTTTCAAGAAAATTCTCTAAAACAGAGTGTAATTATGATATCGGCAACAGAGAACTACTGGCCATTAAGTGGGCCTTTGATGAATGGAGACATTTTCTTGAAGGGGCTAAGCATAAGATTAAGGTTTTAACTGACCATAAGAACCTATTATACCTGGACAAGGCTAAACGCCTTACCCCCCGGCAAGCCAGGTGGGCATTATTCTTTACCCGGTTTAATTTTGAGATTACCTTTCGTCCTGGTTCTAAAAATGTCCGAGCTGATGCCCTGTCTCGCAGCTTTGATGTCAGCAGTGCCCCCAGGGAAGAACCTGAGACTATTTTAACACCAGGAGTGGTCATTGCCACTCTCCAACCTGAACTTGCAGCTCAGGTGGTAAACTCACAGTCCCTAGCACCCAGGAATACTCCAGATGGGAAACTCTTTGTACCTCCTAATCTTAGACTCAGGGTTCTTGAAGAGACCCATTGTTCTGTATTAGCAGGTCACCCGGGCATTGCTGGCACAAAGTATTTGCTCTCACGTTGTTATTGGTGGCCTACTTGGGCCAGAGATGTTAAACTGTTTGTTGAGGCCTGTGAGGTCTGTGCCAGGTCCAAGGTCCCTCGCAGATTACCCGAAGGTCTTTTACATCCTCTACCTTTACCTGAGAGACCTTGGACTCACCTTTCAATGGACTTCATCACTGACTTGCCGCCATCAAAAGGAAAGACTGTCATCTGGGTTGTTGTTGATAGATTCTCCAAAATGTGCCATCTCATTCCCCTTAAGAAACTCCCTAATTCACGTACTTTAGCATCTTTGTTTATCAATCATATTCTACGGCTACATGGGGTGCCAGAGAACATTGTATCTGATAGAGGGGTGCAGTTTGTGTCTAAGTTCTGGAGGGAGTTCTGTGGTCGATTGGGCACTTTATTATCATTTTCATCTGCCTTTCACCCTCAGAGCAATGGGCAAACTGAAAGAGTGAACCAGTCATTGGAACAATTTCTCAGATGCTTTGTTTCTGGTGCCCAGGACAAATGGAAGGAGTATTTGTCCTTGGCAGAATTTGCCCTCAATAATAGGGAAAATCAATCTATCAAAATGTCGCCGTTTTTCTGTAATTATGGTTTTCATCCAAGGTATTCATCTGCGCATGCTTCTGAATCTGTTAACCCGTCCGCTGAAAAGACCTATAGTAGACTGTGCACAGTCTGGGCTCGAGCTCTTGAGAGCTTGGTTAAAGCCCAAGAATCTTCTAAAAGACAAGCCAACAAAAGACGCATATCTGGCCCAGAGTATTGTGTGGGTGACAAAGTGTGGCTTTCCACCAAAAACTTGAAGCTTAGGGTTCCGTCCGGAAAGCTAGCACCTAAATATATTGGTCCATATGCCATTACTGAAATCATTAACCCTGTTTCTTTCAGGTTACAACTGCCAAGAACCATGCGCATTCATAATGTGTTTCACAAATCTTTATTAAAGATGTATGTTACTCCAGTGTTGCCATCTACTCCCCCTGCCCCTCTGGTTGTTCAGGGGGATCTTGAGTTTGAAGTGGAAAAGATTCTGGACTCTCGTCGGGTGCAGAACTCTGTCCAATACCTCATCCATTGGAAGGGGTTCGGCCCAGAAGAGCGAACTTGGGTGGCGAGCAAAGATATTCATGCTCCTCGTCTCATACGCCAGTTCCATGCTCGCAATCCCTCTAAGCCGAGTCCTTTGAAAGAGGGTCCGGAGGCCCCTCATAAGAGGGGGGGTACTGTTAGGAATGTGACTTTGCGCTCCTCGGTCTGTGCCAGGCGGCCGAGGAAGCGCTGAATTTTTGTCTGTGTTTGCATAGGAATTGTGTCTGAACTGTGTTTACTTCAGCCACACCTGCCTTGCCTGTGAGACTTCTGGCAGTGCAGGGGTTACTGCACTGCTAGGTCTGTTCAGCTGAGCTTGGTGCTGGAATCAGGGCTGCTCCAATCAGCTGCTGGACCTAAGCTCTTACCCTGGATAAAAAGCAGTCAGATCCTCAGTTCCCCGCTGGCTATTAGTTGTCACTAGTCCCAGCTCCCCTACTCCTTTCCCAGCGTTCCCTGTCCTAATCCCCTTGCTATTGCTCTGCCCGTGTTCTGACCTCTTGCTTGACATTTGACTATCCGCTCTCCTTCTGATTTTGTACTGCGTTGTCTGTTTGGTTTTGACCCTGCTAGTTGACTATCCTCTATTGTGTTTTGTTTGTCTGTCTACGTTTTGTGTATTCACCTACGCAGTGTAGGGACCGACTCCGTGGTTGTCCGCGACCGTTTAGGGTCGACCGAGGCAAGTAGGCAGGTGACAGTGGGTGGGTTCAGATCTAGGGTCACAGTCTCTTGTCTTGTCTACGCCTGCCAGTCCTGACAAAAACATTATGAGATGGAAATACCCCTTAAGAGTGCCTTCACACGCAGGGTATCACAGTGGACCCAGTGAAATCAGCTGCAATATTAGCTCTATTGCACACTTGCAGCGGATTTTAATTTTGCTAAGAGAATGTAGTGACATAGCCATGTGAAACGTAAGATGCAGTGCTGCTGCTATAGTGAAAAACAATAAAACAGCCATACTCACATGACCACACTTCCCCCGATGCCCTCTGGCTGAGTAATTGCTTGTAATTGGCTGAGTGAGCTGTCAGTAAACAGGGGCCTGGAGCCAGCACTGGAGGGTATCAGGGGGAGCGCAGACAGGTAAGTACGGCCACTTTATTGTTTTTTTACTATAGCAGCAGTACAGCACCTTAAGTTTCACAGGGCTATGTCACTGCATTCTCACAATGGAATGAATGGGGTGCCACAGGCTTTAATAGTACTCAGTATCACATTGGTTTTTACTGCAAAACTTGCAGCGTGAAATCTACTGCGATATACTACATGTGAAGGCCCCCTTAGGCTAATTATACACATATTTCCAGAAGGATCCTGTAGAAAGTAGAAAGTTTAATTGCTTCTTTGCAATGTTAAGAGAAGTCCTTTGCCCTCTATGACACAAGAAGCTTTTGTTATGTTCAACAGCACAGTGTCTGCACCTCCATTATGCAACTCTCACCACAGAGTTCAGAGCACATCGCTTAATGCATTAGGTTCAGTACAATCAAAGTCTGCGTTATGCAACTGTTCTAAGAGATGTGCTACATGACCTTATATGGCTCCTGTGAATAGGGAACTACAAAATCCCACTCTACATGAATGGAGATAATGGTGCTTCACTCTGTTTAACCCCTTGACTGCTTATAAGTATGACACACACGGGAACATAGCAAAAGTAACACAATCTATTTTTAGGCTGCTGTGATGGCAAAGTAGTAAAGTTTGAACTTAAACCAGAATAACAAAACACAACTTTATGGACAGCATTTTAATTCACAAGTGAAATAAGTAAAAAAAAATTTTATTTGTATAGGGTCAATTGATTCTGCAACACTTAACAAAGTGTGCCAATTTCGGAAAATGGAAAATGAGGATAGTCATTACAAAGTACAATAGGTTTTATACAAAACAAGGGCTCATATGGGTCTTTGCACAAAAGTGCAAAAACAAAAATTGTCTGTGACGTAAAGGGGATAAAGAACCAGTAGTGTGTTAAGAAAGTAAAAGACAAAGACCAGGCTGCAAACTCCAGACTTCAAGCTTACAGATTTGTACATTAGCTCTATAGAAGATGGGATCTTTGCCTCTGATAGGAAACATTTTTGTTGACCTAAGTCTATATGTATTTCTAGATCTGATCATTTACCAGTGTTGGTAATAAGTATGGACGTGTGTGGTGCAGCTTAACCCCCCTTCCCTAAAGAAGGCCTCAGACCATGGAATACATCTGGAACTGAAGCCTATGTGAAATATTGAAAATAATCAGGTCATCATGTCCACTAATAAGAGAATTCAAAAAAGAAGAAAGAGTAAAGAAGGATTTTTCATTGCTTTTATTGCAAGGACTTTCATTGCAAGTCTAAAGCCCATTGGACTTCAGGCCTGGCTTAGTTACCTACACGGCTATAGATGCAACACGTAAATTTGGCTGCACCTGCAGACTGGAGATTTCAGGGAAAAAAAGAGAGTAAGTACTACAAGTGTCATAAACCCCTATAATGAAGAAATGGCTAGGGACTTATTATGTGGCTTAGGCAATGACAAGAAAAAAAGAGGGGCCCACCACCACAATGATGCTACTCTGCTTTAATCACCTTGAGCCAACGCATCAGGATGGTCTACTGCTAAAGAGCACAGTATTACAGGTGTCGTGCCACTAGACATTGGAATCACAGTCTCCCTCTACCGACTGTTTTTTTTTTTAATGCACTGAACCTGGAAGCACTGGATGCCTGCAGAGGACAGAGCAAGCTCTTTTTCCATCTCCCTGTTCTAAAAATCCATTAAATATATGGTCTCCAGATAGGGGACGTATCCGATATTAAACTGATAAGAACTGATACTACACTTGATCTTAGCCAAAAGGCCGAGAAGCGATGTACCAACTGGTTATACTACTAGCTATACAGCCCAGCATACAATTAGCTTTCCCTACTGCCTGGTTGCACTGGTGACTCATTTTAAGGAGTTACCTAAGGAGTTAAACAGTCAGGATCAGAGTTACGATGTCTGATGTCCTATAAGTGTAGTTTGGCTAGTCTACAGATATATTTATTTTCCTTTTAAGAAATATAATCTAAAATCAGTGGCGGACAAACCGCATGTGTAGCCGTTTCGGGCATATGCAGGGTAAGCTGGCTGAACAACAGTAACAGAATAGAGGCACAAGACCTTTCAGAATCCTGCTGCTCTGTTCATTGTCATAGGCTGTGGGCATCGTGCCTGCTGGAGTATGTTATTTTTTAAAAAATTTTATGTTGAAGCACCCCGAGGGAGGGGGAGATGAGGGGTGTATACAGGGGGCAATATTACTGGGGGGGGGGCAAAACAGGGGGCTTTATTAATGTGGGGGGCTGTATACGGCAGGGGGCATTACTACTATGGGGGGGTCACAACAGGAGACATTATTTCTAAGGGGGCTTGTCACAAAGGGGGCCTTATTACTATAAGGGGGGCAGACACATTTTTATACAGCTACAATATATTCTATCTAAACACTACCAAGTACATTTGTAGCAGCAAAAAATGATGCTAATAATAAAATGGTAGGATGCGCTGCACAGCAATATTGTTAGACTCCATTATAACAACAAATGTCAAAAACAATCTACTTCTAAATATAGAAGGAAAGACAAACTGTGAAAATAGCCATATAATTATTAAACCAGCTGGGTGATGGAAAAGCTTTTTAAATAGTGATATGTGAAAAAAGAAAATTGTAGCACGAGACATAATGGTGTCACAATGATTTGAAATAAGACAACCAGATTCAGGTCGGATTGCCATGGCAACCTCCATAGTCAGACACAAAGAGAGCTATCAATAACTCGTCGGAAGGAGGAAAAAGTGTTCTGCTTTGGGAGAGCACTGTATTACAATTTGACCTCAGCTCGACACAAATCCTCATGCTCACTTGGCAATTCATTGCCTGACTACTATTTACGTATGATCTGCAGCAAGATGAATATTTTCTAAAGTTACCACACACACTGCATTTATTATGGCCATAGCTTTTGGGTTCGGACAAGTCATGTGCACACTTGTTGATTATGCTTCTTATTATAAACTGTCATGTGTCCTACATAAGTTGGCATATCGATTCCAAGCCACCAAAATCATTATTGACAAGGGGATTAGCAGAGCTACAAATTCACCTTTACTGCATCAGAGACACGTGGTGCCATTCATATATCCAACTGTGCTGCCAGGATGCAAAAAATGCTTTGGATTTTCAGTCCACTGCAAGATTGGAGTCCACAGCCTTGTAGAGACTAAGTAATTGTACTCCTGGTATACTAAAAAAGGAAAAAAGAAGCCATACTTACATATCTGCGTTCCCATGATGCCCTCTTGCGTCGGTTCTGTTCTCCCACTTAGTTACAGCCTGCTTAGCCAATTACTGGCTATCATCTTAATTTTTACACTGCTATCGCACTATATTCTCACCGTGCAATGTAAATCCACAGTGAGAATGGAGTGCCCTAGATGTTAATAGTAATTAGTATCACAGCGGATTTCAGTGTGAAACTCATAGTATGAAATCCAATGCAATACAGTACAATGAACATACCCTTAAAGTGTCACTGTCATTTCAAAAACCTTTAGACATGTCCTGGGTACACATACATGGACTGATTTTATTAGGAACTGTGCAATGCTTTATTTACCCTGTGGGGGCACTTTAGCTGAACTGAATGCATGGTGTCATATTCCACTACAGGCGGCACCTTAATGTTGGGGATCTAATAATGGAACATCTTAACACATTTTGATTAGCTTTTTGACAGTAAAGCCAACTAACAAGAAAGTAATATCCAGTGTGGGCAACGCCTTTCAAGGAAGGAGTTCAGGATATAATACTCCTGACAAGTCCACGATCAATTGTAATTTACATAAGGAAGTATTTAATGATTAAAGAGGTTAATCTCAAATCTTAAAATCAGATCAATAAATACAAGACTTTTGTAACACATATTTCTAGTATACAGTTGATGCCCTTTTACTATAGTTATCTGCTTACATATTTCTTTTTTCAAACCCTATTTGTTAAATTACATAATAACTGTCTATAATTTATCTTCTCCAGTCTCACTTTATAATGTAAGCAAGCCATTACCCCATACTATTTCCATAGCTGATGATCTGGAATGCTTCATCGATCATTTGTAACTGACCTTGAGATCAAGAAAACTAGTGTCTTTAAACAGTTTGGTTTCCATGGACGGAAACATTGTTAAGGCGGATTACAGTCAGCATGGGGTAAAATGTGCAGTTATTGTAACCTAAACACACTTAATTGAAGAACTTTAACTCTTGGTGTTCATAAACATCAGCCTCACATGTCTGTCTATATTCATTGTTGTAACTTACTGTTCAGAAATAGTCATTGTATTGCAAAACATTCTGTGTATGTACTGTTCAAGTGAAAATTAAAGGATTATTCCAGCTGATGATTCCCCTATCCACAGTGTATGAAACCTTTTTTGGCATAGAGGTTTGCATTGTTTAAAGCGACTCTGTACCCACAATCTGACCCCCCTAAACCACTTGTACCTTCGGATAGCTGCTTTTAATCCAAGATCTGACCTGGGGTCCGTTCGGCAGGTGATGCAGTTATTGTCCTAAAGAACAACTTTTAAACTTGCAGCCCGTGCCAAACCGGAGTATCTTTGCCTTAACTGTGCACCACCCCTCCGTCCCTCCTACCCACCCTCTTCATCATTAGGAATGCCACTGAAACATTTTCTCCATGCTGAACACTGCACAGGTCCTTAACGATCCAGCCAATGTGTCGGGCTGAGACAGGTGGGGAATAGGAGACAATCTGCCTGGAGCCTTCCTAATGATGAAGAGGGTGGGGAGGAGGAATGGAGGGGTGGTGCAAAGTTAGGGCACAGATACTCCCTTTTGGCACGAGGCTGCAAGTTTAAAAGTTGTTTTTTAGGACAATAGCTGCATTACCTGCCGAACGAACCGCAAGACAGATCATGGATCAAAAGCAGCTATACGAAGGTAAAAGTGGTTTGGGGGGGGGGGGGTCAGATTGTGGGTACAGAGTCTCTTTAATGGTCATGTGACATGTCTAAAGTGACTCGCTCTGATCAGAAGATATAGCCAGCGAGAGATCGCAGCAACGTGATGCAATACCCAGCTGGCTGAGCATTCTCAATGTAAGTCACTGGGACATTAATTATAGAATAAGTCCCAGCACTCACCAGATCAGTTTGCTCATTTATACAGTGCAGTGTGAATCAATTTACAGCAAGTATGCTTTTTAGCCAGACATGGCCTTCATAAGCTTGAAGGAAATGTCTTGCCGAATAGGTACTTGCTGTATATTGATGCACACTGCACTGAATTAAAGAGCAAACTGATCTGGTGAGTGCTGGGACTTATTCTCCTTATAGTTCTGGATGCAGTCTGCCTTGTGCACCACCAGTTTACATCAGTCAGACCCTGTCTGTTGTATGGAGAGGGGAGTGGAGAGGAGGGAGACTAGTCGGCAGCAGAGAACAAAGGATTACACAGCGGGAACTGTGCAAAGCTGGTATTCAGAGGTCAGAGAGGAGATAGCCCGGTGATGTAGCTGTAAATTAACTCTTTGTTGTCCTGTTTTTGTGCCTCATCTCCCTCAACCTAGTCTGGGGTCTGCATTTATTTTTGGATTTGGTGTGATTTAAAGTGGCACTGTTGTTAGAAGTTTTTTTGCAGAAATTAATAGAACAGGCGATTTTAAGAAACTTTGTAATTGGGTTTATTAGCCTAAAAATGCATTTTTATAATGAAAAAGCAGTTTGAACCCCTCCCCCCTGTCTTCATAATTGTCTTTGGAGAGGGGAGGGTTCAAACTGCTTTTTCATTATAAAAATGCATTTTTCGGCTAATAAACCCAATTACAAAGTTTCTTAAAATCGCCTGTTCTATTAATTTCTGCAAAAAAACTTCTAACAACAGTGCCACTTTAAATCACACCAAATCCAAAAATAAATGCAGACCCCAGACTAGACTAAAAAAGAAATGAAGACTCCAGACTACACCCTGAAATTAAAGGGGTGCTCTAGTTTATTTCTATTTAAAAAGAAAAACTCAAGCCTTCTAGTACTTATCAGTTGCCGTATGCCCTTCAGGAAATAAAGTTTTTTCCAGTCTAACACAGTGCTCTCTGCTACCATACAGCTCATTATTTTAACATTAAAAGGTTATTTCTATCTCATAAAGTTATAGAAGCACTGTATCAGCACTTCATTTTCCCAGAAATTGGACCCCCACTGTTCTTAAAGTGATGACATATACTAATGATTTACACCCCCCCCCCATCTCCTAAATTAGCAGGATCAACATCAAACTAGCCAAGTAAAAGTAAAGTAAAAAAACATTTATATGACAATGCATTTACCCATGAAGCACATAATAGAGGTACAACCAGGGCCGTCTTATCCATTAGGCAGGGTAGGCGGCTGCCCGGGGGCCCTTGCGTCCTAGGGGGCCCCTGCCCTCTGTGACCTGTGATTTTTAGCTTTATAAGACGCACTTATAAAACTAAGTGCGTCCTATAAAGCAAAGACGGCTCCCAAGCAGTGCTGAGCACCGCAAGGAAGCCGTCCCGCCCGCCCCCTGTATTGCCGCTCACTATGCATATGCATAGTGAGCGGCCCTGAGCGACCCCCTCCGCCCGCCCCTTCTATCGCTTCTCAGCTGACAGCCGAACAGAAGCCCAGTGCAATGAGCAGCACTTTCCTGGGCTTCTGATCGACTCAGCTAAGCGGCGATAGAAGGGGCGGGCAGTCCAGGAACTCACCTGTCCGGCGGCCCCAGCAGCTCCTCTCCCGGCAGCGCGCTCCCGTCATCCTCCGGGCACAGGCAGCGGGGTACAGAGACGCTGCCTGTGTCCTGGATGTGTCATGCAGCAGGTCACTTCCGGCACAGGCAGTCTCTCTGTGTACCCCGCTGCCTGTGCCCGGAGGATGTCGGGAGTGCGCGCTGCCGGGAGACATCAGCTGCTGGGGCCGGCGGACGGGTGAGTAACTGGTTTGTTGTTTTGGGGGGCACTGGCTACTATGGGGGGCACTGGCTACTATGGGGGGCACTGGCTACTATGGGGGCCACTGGCTACTATGGGGGGCACTGGCTACTATGGGGGCACTGGCTACTATGGGGGACACTGGCTACTATGGGGGCACTGGCTACTGTGGGGGGCACTGGCTATTGTGGGGGCACTGGCTACTGTGGGGGCACTGGCTACTGTGGGGGGCACTGGCTATTGTGGGGGCACTGGCTACTGTGGGGGCACTGGCTACTATGGGGGCACTGGCTACTGTGGGGGCACTGGCTACTATGGGGGCACTGGCTACTATGGGGGGCACTGGCTACTATGAGGGGCACTGGCTACTATGAGGGGCACTGGCTACTATGGGGGGCACTGGCTACTATGGGGGCACTGGCTACTATGGGGGACACTGGCTACTATGGGGGCCACTGGCTACTGTGGGAGGCACTGGCTACTATGGGGGCACTGGCTACTGTGGGGGGCACTGGCTACTATGGGGGGCACTGGCTACTATGGGGGCACTGGCTACTATGGGGGGCACTGGCTACTATGGGGGGTACTGGCTACTATAAGGGGCACTGACTACTATGGGGGGCACTGGCTACTATGGGGGCCACTGGCTACTATGTGGGCACTGGCTACTATGGGGGGCACTATATGAGGGGATTGGCTACTATGGGGGGCACTATATGGGGGGGATTGGCTACTATGGGGGGATTGGCTACTATGGGGGGCAATATATGCAAAGATGTGGGGGATTTGATGGTGGCGGTTGGGGGGGGGCAATTCGCACCTCTGCCCAGGGGCCCATAATACTGTTAAGACGGCCCTGGGTACAACATCCTTTGCAATGGGCTGAGACATTAAAGGTTAATTCCTGCAGTCTGCTTGAACTAGATGCAAAATACATTTCCCTTTTGCTGATACCACACTGTGTCAGTAGATCCCCTGATGGCACATAGTAGCTATTTATACTGCAAAACTGGTGCTTCATCATGTTTCCCTTCCAAAACAGGCTGATCAGGTGACCTGGTGTATGGAAATGTGTCACTGGCCGACGCTGCCTGCTTCTCCTCCACAGCTTAAAAATGACAAGAGGAATGCATAATCGGATTGGGATTGAGCTGTTAAAATGTATTTGTTATGAAGTGAGGTTAAGTCACATATTATGGGGCATTATTTTCCTGATAAAGGTATTAATTAAAATACATCGGAATAGAATGGCTGAAAAATAAAAGAACTGCACAGTAAAATATAGGCTCACACATCAATGTGTATTACAAGTAATAAGTTAATAGCCACAGCTTTTATTTCCTGCTTAGCAACGACAGACGTCCTGGAAAATCCACACAGCTGTTATGTAGATGGAAAACAATAAGGGCTGCGCACAGTCAGGAGTAAGGAAACAAAATGTTGTAGGCCAGGTGATATTTTGCAGGTCTTGGGCTGGGTTTAGCTTTAGCAATTTAGCCACAAACATTGGATTCCACTTTTGAGTTTTCATGTTTATAACTGGGCCTTCTAAAACCCATAATGCTTTTAAGTTTCTATATGCAGAGCCCTATGAGGGCTTGTTTTTTGCGGGACTAAATGTACTTTCTCATGACTCCTTTCATTATACTATAAAATGTTCAGAACTGAACTGTAACTGAAAAAAAATATTTGTGGATTGAGAATGAAAATAAAAAAGCTGCAATTTAGAAAACTTAGGGAAACTGTTTTTTTCACCATGAAGGTTAAAGTAAAAATGCTATGTTATCTGTATTCTGTGAGTTAGTGCGATTGTGGTGATATCCCATTTATTTAGCTTTTGCTTTTTTTTTTTTTTTTCTGATGTATGATGCGACCAAAAATCTGTAATTTTGGCATACCAAATATGTTTAATTTATTTTTGTTTACATTTTTTAATTTGGAAAATGGGAAAATGGTTGTGATTTGAACTTAACTTTTATTATGGGAGTTCTTTTTTCTTGTTAACACTAGTCCCCCTGTGAGCCTTTCATAGGCAATCATTAGATTGCTTATACTGATCTATGCAATACAAAAGTGTACAATGAGACTATATAGGGTACAATTTAATACCTACACACTACAAGGTACCATTTAATACCTACATACCTACAAGCTTTAGCACCCATGTGTCCCATTTTGGACCACTTTTGGTAGCTACTAACCACTTAATACTGGAAACATGAGACCTGGTCTTTTGGCGATGCCCTGGCCCCGCTTAACCAGCTGTCACAATTTGGCCCTTATGAAAGTCACTTGAATCCTTACACTTATCCATTCATCCTGCTACCAGCACATCAACTTCAGGAACTGACTCTAGCTTCTAAATCAAAAAGGAGTGGAAGCTAAATGCATAGAGCAGTGGGGAGGAGATTGTGACACCCACATATGGCCACACAAGATTGACTGGGTCTGTATATCTGTCACTGTGCATACAAGGCCTTCTTTTCCCACAGCAAAATGGATAGTACATATATAGTGTCAATCGTGCAAGTACCTTGCAGATTTAGGGCTTTTGGCCCTTCCTGTCTTTAAGACAAGCTTTGAGAACATAGTATTAGGCTGGGTTCACACTGCGTTTATCCTATCCATTTAACGTATGCATTTTTAATTGGTTACTTTAAACGGACAGAAAAATGTAGCCAACACTATTTTTATGTTAAAAAAAAAGTGCATCCGTTTTGATATGTTTTTGGTTTTTATAGAATGGAAGTCAATGGAAGAAGATTCCAAAGGATGGAACACAATTACATCCGTTTTTAGCATCCGTTTTTTCCATAAAGCGTATATGTTAAACGGATAGGAAAAAGGCAGTGTGAACGCAGCCTTAGATGTTGTTGCGGTTGCTTTCAGTGCTGTAATTGTAAAACTTTAGACCAAGAGAAGGCAAGGGAACTGTCAGAGCCACTACCATCATGACTTGAATTTCAGTTACACCTGTGCCCTGTTACTTAGGAGACCTATAGGCCCATCTGTCTCTTAATAGGACTGCAATACTATGAATGGTAAGAAGCTGGAAGAGAAGAGCAACATCACATGAATCAATACAATGTTAAAGCCATCAAACACTGCAGTCCCATGGGTATGTAATATGACCTACATACATGACATAGTTATGGAGGACATTACCATGG
Source organism: Dendropsophus ebraccatus (assembly GCF_027789765.1). Taxonomy (NCBI): domain Eukaryota; kingdom Metazoa; phylum Chordata; class Amphibia; order Anura; family Hylidae; genus Dendropsophus; species Dendropsophus ebraccatus. The sequence goes on along the minus strand of NC_091454.1, from coordinate 66,010,172 downwards.
CTGTATTGTACATATAGAAATTCTTTTTTCCAGCAAGAGCTCAGGAAAATGTTGTCTTGCAAAAAAATAGAGAACATTTGTAAGTTATACAGGCATGCTTAAATATTTACCACAAAGTGACTAAATTCCAGGAAACCACCTTAACATAATTCTGTAGAAAGGGCTTTTCAAGCTATATTTTCTATATATACATTATAGCTGTATATACATTAGATTACTGCTTTTAGAGCAGAGTGGTGACCGGTAACCTAGACAATGAGCTGTCAACAATGGGAGGAGAAGAGCAGCAAATCAGGAGAAGGTGGTAAGTTTGCTAAATTAATGTATTTGCTAAAATCTTTTACTTGAGGAGCCCAACAAGTATTACTATATTAGTTGAGATAGGAATATCCCTTTAAAGGCCAGAAAGAAATGTGCTGTACCCAGCAAACTCGATTGGCCACATTCCCACATGCAGATGAACATATGCAGCCAAAAACACAGCTCCAAATTCTCCCCAAAGTGAAAATCTTTTTCTTTCAAATCAACTGGTGTTAGAAAGTTATATAGATTTGTAATTTACTTCTATTAAAAAATGTCAAGTCTTTCCATACTTATCAGCTACTATATGTCCAGCAGGAAATGTTCTTTTATTTTCAGTCTGATACAGTGCTCTCTGCTGACATCTCTGGCCAAGACAGGAACCGTCCAGAGCAGGAGAGGTTTTCTATGGGGATTCATAGAAAACCGAGACAGAGTTCCTGTCTCGGCCAGAGATGTCAGCAGAGAGCACTGTGTCAGACTGAAAAAAAAACAACACTTCCTGTATGACATATGGTAGCTAACAAGTATGGAAAGACTTGAGATTTTTTAATAGAAGTAAATACAACTCTATATAACTTTCTGACACCAGTTGATTTGAAAGAAAAAGATTTTCGCTGTATATCCCCTTTAACTAAATCATTCCACCTATTGGTCTCAAATTTGATTCTGATTTAGCTTAGAGTGTAGACTTAGGCCTTATGCACACGTTCAGTATTTTTTTCTGGTCCTGAAACAACCCGTGAGAAATTGCGGATTGGACATCCGTATTCCATCCGTATTCCATCCGTATTCCATCCGTTGCTGGACCAGACTTCAACTGAGCAGTGAATGAATGGCAGACCCCCTCTGCAGACCCCCTCTGCGGCTGCATCAGACCCCCTCCTGCGGCTGCATCAGACCCCCTCCTGCGGCTGCATCAGACCCCCTCCTGCGGCTGCATCAGACCCCCTCCTGCGGCTGCATCAGACCCCCTCCTGCGGCTGCATCAGACCCCCTCCTGCGGCTGCATCAGACCCCCTCCTGCGGCGGCATCAGACCCCCTCCTGCGGCTGCATCAGACCCCCTCCTGCGGCTGCATCAGACCCCCTCCTGCGGCGGCATCAGACCCCCTCCTGCGGCGGCATCAGACCCCCTCTGCGGCATCATCAGACCCCCTCTGCGGCATCATCAGACCCCTCCTGCGGTAAGGATGCGATCTCCTATGCGATCCTCCTGTGCCGTTCTGCCTTCAGTGCTCTTAATTGATTCATTGATACTTTCCTAACCACATAGTAAACACCAATTTATTGAGCTAATTGGTAATGATGATTGGCAGCTGGGCTACAAAGGTACAAGTACCAATTACCTCAATAAATTGGGGTGTTGATTGTAAACACCCCAATTTATTGAGGTAATTGGTACTTGTACCTTTGTAGCCCAGCTGCCAATCATCATTACCAATTAGCTCAATAAATTGGTGTTTACTATGTGGTTAGGAAAGTATCAATGAATCAATTAAGAGCACTGAAGGCAGAACGGCACAGGAGGATCGCATAGGAGATCGCATCCTTACCGCAGGAGGGGTCTGATGATGCCGCAGGAGGGGGTCTGATGCCGCCGGAGGGGGTCTGATGCCGCAGAGGGGGTCTGATGATGCAGGAGGGGGTCTGATGCCGCCGCAGAGGAGGTCTGATGATGCCGCAGGAGGGGGTCTGATGCCGCCGCAGAGGAGGTCTGATGATGCCGCAGGAGGGGGTCTGATGCCGCAGAGGGGGTCTGATGCCGCCGCAGGAGGGGGTCTGATGCAGCCGCAGGTTCAGACTGAGGAATTCTCGCGGAAAATGTCCGCGGAATTCCGTCAGCTGTCCGCCCGGAGATCCGGAGAACTATAGATCCCAGCACTTCTATATACTGCTGTGCACAATAGGAGCATGAGTTATCCATATTTTTCTACGGAAATACGGATGCCAAACATGTTGCAATCCGCAAACAATCCGTAGACAATTGATGTCAATGAGAGCATCCGTGAAAAAATCTGGGTCCGCACCCGGTCCGCACTAGGACATGTCCTTTTTTTTTTACGGATTGATTTTCATCCATTTCTGCTACTGATCGTGTGAATAGCCCAATAGACTTCAATGTGCACTAACTCGGATACGGAAATACGGATCCGTAAATTACGGAACGTGTGAATAAGGCCTTACATAAAGCCATCCCCTTTTACCCTTTCCATCAGTTTATCTCTCCCCAGGAAAGTCAAGGTCATGAGCTTTAAGCCAAATGACATAACACTGAGAGTAATCCAGTAATAACTATTCTTTGGAAAGCATTAAACATGTATTACTTCCATGAAAGAGGCGCATATGGATAATATCATTGGTACTCTACTTACCTTTTAGCAACTAATGCTGTAACATGCACAAAACAATGTGTATGCTTTGCTCCACATTCCAGTGGGTGTAATAACCTGGTAATTATAACAGAATTTTCCCGCCAGTTTATAGTTGTAATAGTTCTTATAATTTAGTGCTTTCAAGCACCAGTGTATGAAATGTATACAATAATTATAATATATCATAATTATATGTAGGCACAGTAGCTAGAAACAGCTGTTGGGAAAAAAGAGAATCACACCCTAAAAGATTATCGTCTTTCATATTGCAGTTTTTACATCTCTTTCAGCCAGGCGTGCTGTGCAAAAATGTTGTTGCAGTAAAAGATGACTCATCTAAATAAGCGACTCTGCTGATCAGTGCACGGGAGGGATCTGCCCAGTGGAAGACTAGCTCATTGTTTGCCAGAGATGCTCATGTTAAGTGGGCCTGTGATCCATAATTTAGCAGTTTCTTACAGGCCCTGGTCCAGTGAGACTGGATACACATTGCTGAAATACACCATCACAGATATCTGGTTGCACAGAGTGTTCAGCCATGCAAAGTGACACTTTCATAAAAACAGATCAAATTTCTCTTTTCTGTGCTACTGTATTTCGGAGACTAACTGACTGATTGCATTGTGTTACCTATCAGCCATTCTGGATGCAGACAATCCCTCATTGTGTACTGTTATATTCATGGAGTTTCTGCTTCAGCAAGCTTCTAATTAAGCCATTTACTCTAGAGGACCACTTTGCTGAAAACTGCATCCAAAGGCAATCATGGGCTTCTGAAATATCCCATGTGATAAACAAATTCAGCAAATGCAATTTTAGTTAATCGGGTTGTTGTTTTTTTTTATTATGCTGAGACTGAGTATATGTATGTCTAAACCCTATAGAGGAACAAAATCATAAACCAGTGGCTTCAGTGTACTGTGTAACTGTAAGGTTACATAGATATTCACAGCCACACTACAAGGGCTAAGCCAAAAAGCAAAAGGCCAACCTAGCCTAGAACCCCTTGTCCAACATCTCGATTCGATTTGTACACAGGTATCACTATTAGCCTACAACCACATGTCTTCTTTTGGCCGCTTGCCGTTTTTTTGGGGCAGCTATCATTTCGAGGATATATAACTGGCTTTATTTGAAAATGGCCATCAAACGGATAAAAAAGGCGTTGAGTGGTCGTGGCCTTAAGCATAAATTAAAATTGTCCTTTTGTACCGATGATGACTTTTTCTCCCTTATGACGCCAAGTCACATCTACAACACGTCCTGTACACCGTGACCTATTTTGGGCATTTTCCTGCATATCAAGTCAATCAATAGAAGAGTGTGTTACTGCAATTAGAACGAAAACAATCAACACTGTTCGGCATATTTAGGGGTTGAGTAAGAGTTCTGTTAAGTCTCCACTTACTTATCTTGGCATTAAAGTGTCACTGTCGTTATAACTTTCAAAATCTAAATCAACATTAGATGTTATATAAAGCAAGTTTGCAATTTACATTCATTATTTTTTTGTTGTTATCATGCTGTAAAACAAAGCTGAACTTACCAGAAATCCAGGTCCAGTCTCTGGAAGGCAGACTTTCTGACTTGTGCTGGTTGAAAAAAAGACTAAACACAGGAAGTCCCAGCCAGTACAGAGAGTCACGGCTCAATGTGTCCATCAGTCACATGACTGCCTTCTCTAGGAAGTGCCGTGTTTTCCATGATAACTAAAAAAAAAAAAAACGAATGTAAATTGCAAACTTTTAGATCACATCTACTGCAGATTAAGATTTTAAAAGTTATAACGACACGGACACTTTAAGATCAACAAGGAGGCTCCTTTTACTGCCTCAATTACCCTCTGCTGTTTGACAGAATATTATAAGACCTATGATGGTGGTTCCACATACCACTCATCTTCTTGGGAGATCTGCTCAAGATGATGAGCTTCCCAGGATTGCTAAACCACTTCCAAATATTGCCCTTCCTACTTGAATGAAAAGATATCAACTGTGTTAACTTTGTATTTACTCTTTAACTGGGGGAGTTTCAGAGCCTGCATAGCACTACAAAGACTTATGCTTTGTAGGCCAGATCAATAACTGAATTTCCCACATCTGAGGTGGCTATAATCTTTCATGTTTCTTGACCAGTGTCTACATATTGGTGTACTGAAACTCTTGAAGCATATCCAGAGATCCCTCTTGGTTGAGAGGATGTCATAAAAACTTCTAACGTATCATTTTCCCCTACAGATGCCTCTCCTTTGGGACATCTAGATTTGTTTGCAGAAGAAAGATAATCATTCTACTACTGTTGGAGGGATAGGGGAATTTACCTCCATGCTGAGAAAAAATGATGCTTGCCAACCTTAAGAGAGATTATGCTCAATTTCTTTTTGCCTGAGACTAATTTTTGCTGTCATTTAGTGTTATCAGACTGAGGTACCCTACTGTAGAGGCCACTTTTTGGCTTTGAGGATTTTGAAGATTTCAGTCCTCCGAAGATTTTCTTGTCAGTTCTATATAGAGATCTAAATGACAGCTTGCTGAAAAGTTAATCGCATCTACAGGATAATAAGGTAAGGGGCAAGATATTAGGTGGGTTGGTCAGAATGAGAACTAACATCAAAAATAAATGTTGGTGTGAGACTTTTTTTAAGCTGATGCATCAGTTACCTTGGTTCAGATTTGCCAACATCTCCTAGATGCTGATCTCCTTCTGCTACTACTTGGTAAAGCATGAATTGAATAATTATAAGAAAAAAAAATCACCCCAACAGCCCATAAACAACAGTAACAACAGCCTCCCCATTGGGTGGTAGAGATGGAAAATGTCCCATTTTCAGTTGTGGAACTTCATATTCCAACATCAATGCTGTCCCACGTCCAACTATACCAATTTGTTTTGTCTGCAACTTAGCATCAGGACCTTGTTGTTTCAGGTCAAATGCCGAGTTGCTGCAACTGGTGTTGAACCGCAGTCCTCGGTTAGGACTAAAGTGAGGTGTGGAGTGCAGGTGCAGCAATAGAGATGACAGATGATAGAGTCCCACTTTAAACAACGTTCAACTTTACTGAAAAAAGGTATCCTAAGTGCAAGAGTAGTAAGAAACAGTGCTTAAGTACTTAATGCAAAAATCAATAATAGTAAATAGAAACTGATAGAGGATGAGTTGATAGAAGATAACAGTAGCAGGTGTCAGGGACTGGATAGGAGGGCCCCTTGCCTGATTAATGAGTACTCTGCCGGGATGTAGTGAAGTGTTTAATAGTAAAAGAGAAAATCCTCGTACTCACGTATAGATGAGTCTCAGTTATCTCATCTAACCAACTTCTGCCCCTCAGTGTCGGGTTTCCATCCTAATTGCGTAGTATGAGTCCCAGGTCTTTGTCACTTGCTGGAGCTAACTAGTAGTATCCTTCCTACTCAGCTGAGCATAAGTCAGTAGAGAGCGGCTAACTTACATTGTGCTCTACTGCAGTACAGTCTTAGTGTTCCTCTCCTTTCTTTAGGTGGTTGACTCTCCAGAGTTTAGAAAAATCTATGGCTTAGACAAGGGGTGAAACTCCCCTTTCTTCAGCATCCCTGGGGGTGAAGTCTACCAACTCATGAAGGTTGATTCACTAGTTCTGGAGAACAAGCTAGATATGTCCTGCCTTGCCTGAAGCCAGGCACTAACTAATTAAACTAAAGGGAAGTCAAGACTAGAGAGGGAAGTGTGTGTGTGTCGCTAAACCTAGTTTTGAAAGCAGCTGTAATGTGGGAGTGTGTGACACGTAGTGGTTGGAGTAAGGTGGAGCAGCTTACTGTCCTGTGACACTGAGTAGAAACACTTTTGCCTAGGTGTAAGAGAAGAAGAAAAACACATAGTGGGGCACTACATGTGTGTAAGTATGAAAACTAAATTATTTAAATGAAAGGGTGGGCTAATATGTATTGTGTATGCTTCTGTAGCTAATGTTAGGGACTCTTCTAAACTGGGCAATTAAAAACTGCAAATAAATATCACCATGTATCACACAGCAAGTAACTCATACCCTCTCTCACAGAATGCTCCCTGTACTCCCATCTATTCCCTTGCAGACCCATTTATTATACCCCTGCCCCTTATTCTTATGGACCACTCTACATACCTTCCACACACTGCTTAAATGATCACCATTTTTATCACTGACTGCTAGGGATGGTCCGAACCTGCCGAGGTTCAGGTTCGCACAAACCTGAACTCTCGTCAATGATTACTGCTGTCTGCCCGCTCCGTGGAGAGGGTGGATACAGCCGGAGGACCGCCTGGAAAACTGGGATACAGCAATAGCCATAGGCTGTATCCCAGTTTTCCAGGCGGTCCTCCGGCTGTATCCACCCTCTCCACGGAGCGGGCAGACAGCAGTAATCATTGCCGAGAGTTCAGGTTAGTACGAACCCGAACCTCGGCAGGTTCGGACCATCCCTACTAATTGCATTTTATGCCCTCTCACAGACAGCAAAAATGGGTCTCTAGGTGGAAAAATGCACGCGCTATGGCCTTATATTAGGGCTGGGCGATTAATCGAATTAATTCGATTAATTCGCCCAGAAGGGTAGAATCGATTTGATTTTTTGTGAAAATCGTAAATTCGATTTTCACAAAAAATCATTGCGGGCAGAGAAGGGCAGAGAAGCGCGGAGAGTCAGTCGGGCGGGCGGACGGGAGGTGCATGTGCCGGGCGGGAGATGGAGGGCGGGCAGCACTGCGTGGAGGTGCCGGCCGGCCATGAGGTGCAGGTTACGGCCGGCGGGAAGTGAGGGGGCGGCGCTGCGTGGAGGTGCCGGGCGGGCGGGAAGTGCGGCCAGGTGCAGGTCGGTCGGCAGTCCTCCAGAGCCGCGACCGACCTTCCCCAGCTGTACACATAGCGTTCCGTTCCCCTACCGGCCACACATGCAGGTCCCGGTCTCTGCAGGAGGCTGCAGGGACTGTAGTGGTGATAGCGTCGCTGCCATTACTGGAGCTGTACAGCAGGATCTTCACCCCTGATCCCGCTGTACAGCTCCAGTAATGGCAGCGACGCTATCACCACTACAGTCCCTGCAGCCTCCTGCAGAGACCGGGACCTGCATGTGTGGCCGGGGTGAGGGGAGGAGGGCTATGTGTACTCCTTTCCCAATCATTCCCAGCTGCCCCAGCCCCCCTCCATCACCCCCAGTCGCCCTCCATCACCCCCAGTCCCCCTTCAGTCACCCCCAGTCGCCCTCCGTCACCCCCAGTCGCCCTCCATCACCCCCAGTCGCCCTCCATCACCCCCAGTCGCCCTCCATCACCCCCAGTCCCCCTCCATCACCCCCAGTCCCCCTTCATCACCCCCAGTCCCCCTTCATCACCCCCAGTCGCCCTCCATCACCCCCAGTCCCCCTTCAGTCACCCCCAGTCGCCCTCCATCACCCCCAGTCCCCCTTCAGTCACCCCCAGTCGCCCTCCATCACCCCCAGTCCCCCTTCAGTCACCCCCAGTCGCCCTCCATCACCCCCAGTCCCCCTTCAGTCACCCCCACTCCTCCTTCAGTCGCCCTCCATCACCCCCACTCCTCCTTCAGTCACCCCCAGTCGCCCTCCATCACCCCCACTCCTCCTTCAGTCACCCCCAGTCGCCCTCCATCACCCCCACTCCTCCTTCAGTCACCCCCAGTCGCCCTCCATCACCCCCACTCCTCCTTCAGTCGCCCTCCGTCACCCCCAGTCGCCCTCCGTCACCCCCAGTCGCCCTCCGTCACCCCCAGTCGCCCTCCGTCACCCCCTAGCTGCCCATCTATACCTGTACTACTACAGCCCTCATCTGTACCTGTACTACCACACCCCTCATCTGTACCTGTACTACCACACCCCTCATCTATACCTGTACTACCACACCCCTCATCTATACCTGTACTACTACCACACCCCTCATCTATACCTGTACTACCACACCCCTCATCTATACCTGTACTACCACACCCCTCATCTATACCTGTACTACCACACCCCTCATCTATACCTGTACTACCACACCCCTCATCTATACCTGTACTACTACTACACCCCTCATCTATACCTGTACTACTACTACACCCCTCATCTATACCTGTACTACTACTACACCCCTCATCTATACCTGTACTACTACTAAACCCCTCATCTTTACCTGTACTACCACACCCCTCATCTATACCTGTACTACTACAGCCCTCATCTGTACCTGTACTACTACACCCCTCATCTTTACCTGTACTACTACTACTACACCCCTTATCCACTATACCTCCACTACTAAACACACAAAGAAGATCTCCTATACTATATGGGGGCCCAGAATGGCACACAGGGGGCTTGTCTACTACAGGGGAGCACTGTTACAGTGAGAAGCAATACAGTTGTCTCAAATGTCATTAAAATAGTATCTGATGCTGCAAGGACAAAACTATTCTGTTTATTTAGCAAAAAGGAAAAAAAATCGAGATTTTAATCGAGAATCGTCCAAAATTTTAAAAAAATCGAGATTTTATTTTTTGGCCATATCGCCCAGCTCTACCTTATATACACAAGGAGGTGAAAACAAAAGTACAAAAATGAAAAGTGGCTGTGTCCCCTAAGGGTTAAAGGAGAAGTCCAGTAAAAAATTTTACTAAAGCATTGTTTTGCCCCTCAAAAATACAAATACAATATACACTTATTACGGGAAATGTAAAGAATGCTTTTTTCCCTCCACATACTACTGCATCAAGGCTTCACTTCCTGGATAAAATGGTGATGTCACGAACGGACTCCCAGAGCTGTGTGGGCTGTGGCTGCTGGAGAGGATGATGGCAGGGGGACACTGAGGGACACAGGGCACTGAAGGGACACTGAGCATCCCTCTGCCATCATCCTCTCCAGCAGCCACAGCCCGCACAGCTCTGGGAGTTGGGTCGTGACATCACCATTTTATCCAGGAAGTGAAACCTTGATGCAGTAATAAGAGCAGGGAAAAAAGCACTTAAGCATAAGCATTTACCATAATACATGTATGTAATGTATATTGGTGATTTGTATAACTTTTGAGGGGGCAATACAATACTTTAATACAAGTTTTCGCTGGACTTTTCCTTTAAGCATGTATCAGGCGAGAACCAAATAGTCATAATACATGTAGAAAAAAATTAAAGAGATTGCTACATCAACTCTCTTCTTCCATTAATTGCACTTTCAAAAATTTACACAGAAGATCATCAGTAACCTCTGCACAAAAAGATCTTTAGAAATGGTTAAAACACACTCAGTCAAAGTGTATCTGATCTTCAAATACAAAACTTATGTACACGGAGATACAGGCTCCAAGGCCATACATTATATTCTATCTCAAGCAAAAAAGTTACCTCCCCACCTTGCATAAATTCAGAATTTTACATATTACACACCTCTATATAAGCTTGAACAAACAGATGCTTCAATCTCATCTCAATTATCAATTCCTTTCTAAATTCCATTACATTTGTAAAATATCTGGAAAACAAACCTACTCTTACACAACTTTTCACCTTACCTGAAATAAATAAATTCCCAGGTCCAGATATCTTATTGATCCATAATCCGTTACGAGAAATAAATAGGACATATTCTAGTGTGGATCATGACTGCAATATTTGGATTAGCCAATAGAAGTCTATGGTATTTGAGTTTTTTTGCAGATGTCACAACCGTGATATTCGTGTAAAACGTTGATTAAATATGGGCAAGCTAGTTACATTTCTTTTTTTTACCAGTTCACGTGGACTATTAACTAGAACTGTACAATTTTAGTCGATGTGGAAGCACTATGGATGCAACTACGGATCACGGAGTAAAAATAGCAGACTAATATGCAGACCTGAAAAGTCACTGAATGTGTGAGGCCTTAAGGCCCTATTCCACCAACAGATCTGACGACAGATTATCTGCCAAAGATTTGAAGCCAAACCCAGGAACAGACTATAATCAGAGAACAGGTCATAAAGGAAAGACTGGATTTCTCCTTTATTCAAATCCACTCCTGGGTTTGGCTTCAAATCTTTGGCAGATAATCTGTCGTCAGATCTGGTGGTGTAATAGGGCCTTTAGGGTCCCTTTACACACACAGATATCTGACAGATTCTTGAAGTCAAAGCCAGGAACAGACTATAAACAGGGAACAGGTCATTAAGGAAAGATTAAGATTTCTCCTCTTTGTAAATCCATTCCTGGCTTTTAAAGAATTTGTCAGATCATCTGTCAGATATCGGTGTATGTAAAAGGACCCTTAGGCTGCATTCACACGTCCTGTAAAATTGTAGATACTATTAAAGTGAATGCAGCCATTTACATGATCCGTGCCACGACCTGCACCCTGAAAAAATAGGACATGTCCTAGTGCGGAGCGCGGCATGGATCAGCGCCCCACCCCTCACCCCCCGGTAGCAGAGATGACAGGAGAGCATGATGTGCGCTCCTGTCATCGCATTTACTAATACTCACCTATTCCCCCGTGCAGACCGGCACACATGCTCACCAGAAGTGGCATAGACTATGCTGCCTTCTTCTCCTGGCAGCGTAATCCAGGCCACTTCCGGTGAGCATGTGTAGCCGGCCTGCATGGGAAAATAGGGGAGTGGTAGATGCGATGACTGGAGTGCACATCATGCTCTCCTGTCATCTCTGCTGCCGGGGCAGGGGGGGGGATCCGTGCTGGGCGGTGGTGGTGGTGGAGCTCCGGCTAGGGGATCCGTGCTGCGATCCTCCTCCAGATCATGGCACGGATTGTGTGAATAAGGACTTACTGTTAAATGACCAAAGGGAACTGAGCAGGGGGGAGATGGGTGTGGTGCAGAATCAATTACTAGAGGAGAAGGAACTGATCTGAGTTCAGCGCTCAGACTGGTGCAAATAAAACATAGAATTCAAATACAAAATCATGGCTAAGAGTGCAGTCTCTGCCATATACCATGAGCCAAAGACCAAGCCAAGGTCTGAACATGTCCCTTATTTTCCTTTTTAATATTTTCTGTATTCAACCAAAAATATATACATCCCTCTCTAGTTGACTGCATATAACTTTGTTGTCATATGTTGTCAGAAGTTATTAGGTTCACCTATGTGAAATTACAAACTGCAAGATGAAATCTTGTGTAAAGAGATTTTAGGTCAACTGTGCAAAATCTATGTTTTTTTTATACATTCCATGTTATTCTATTTCCATGTAGTGGAAATAATGTATGCAGTTAATTATCTTGATAGCTTATGAATTATATAGAACAGAGGATCCACCACTACAACAGGTGTAGCTACTAATTAAGATGTATGGATAACTCACAAAAAATTAGGGACATTTGGCTTGCAACTTATGGGAAACGTAAAAACTTCACACTAGCATGATATTATATCCTGAAAGTAGGGCATTTCAATGTGCAATTCCTTATCTCAAACATCTTATTGAAACAAAAGCTAACAACAGTGGTGAGTTTACCCCAACCAAAAATTTCAATTTCTCAATAACTTGTCATAGCAACAACATATTATGCTGTTCAAAAGTTGATTGTCTGCAGAGGTACAGTATGGCATCCTAGACGGAAGACATCATAGCAGTTATTCACCACCTTCTAGCTGTGGGACAACTGAAAATTAGAAATAAAGCCTGTGGAGTGGGAAACCGGTGAAAAATATCATACACATGTTATATGATAGCCAGAAATAGTGTTCCTCCTTGTGTTCACACAGCAGATTATTCTCAAGTGTCACCTGACTTGACAAGTATGCTTTAAAATTTGGATTTTTGGACACCCTTGGTCTTTCTGTATTGTTGGGACCTTGTAAGCCATGATGTTCTAATCTTTAGGTTAATTTGTCTCTTTATTGTATATCAAATAGGGATGGTCCGAAACTGCCGAGGTTCGGGTTCGTATGAACCCGAACGCTCGGCATCAGATTCCCGCTGTCTGCCCGCTCCGTGCAGTGGGTGGATACAGTGGGAGGACCGCCTGGAAAACCGGGATAGAGCCTATGGCTATGGCTGTATCCCAGTTTTCCAGGCGGTCCTCCCGCTGTATCCACTCTCTCCACGGAGAGGGCAGACAGCGGGAATCATTGGATTTGTGTGTATGGTTGCAATTAAAGGGGTAGTGCTGCACTAAACATTTATTCACAAAATAACACACATTACAAAGTTATACAACTTTGTAATGTGTGTTATGTAAGTGAATGGCAGCTGAGCAGCTGATGACGCGGCAGAGGGGGGCTGGCATGAGGGACGGCTGGAGCGGTTCATCCGGCCTCCGGAAGATGTCGTCATTGTCCAAAGATAGCGGCCGGGGGTCGACAGTAATGCGGTGAGTATAATGCACCACACTTCCAGGGGGGGGGGGGACACTGGGAAGGGCGCCATTCACTTACATAACACACATTAAGTTGTATAACAATGTTGTATTTGTATAATAATGTGTGTTATTTTGTGAATAAATGTTTAGTGCCGCACTACCCCTTTAAACTGCAAATATTTCAAACCATCTTGAATTCATGATGTTTCCAAATAACCTTAGCAAGAAGGTTGAGGCACTATTCTGTGTAACAGGCAGGTCAACAGATGTGGTTGCATCTCATCCATGCCAGGAAGACAATACAGGAAGCACTCAAGAACCCACAGCAACTGAGAAGCCTTGTCCAAAGGTGTCCTTTCCACAAGTGCAGCCACCATGACAGCGACAAGGACAACTTTAGCAGCTGCTCAACAGGCAGGTGAGGGAGACCTTAGATGTCTATGATAATACTATCCCAAAAACCTCTATTCCAACACTTCTGCTCAGATGGCCAGTCCTGTGAATAGGATCCAGCAGTGCTTGGCATGCAGTGAAATCTGAAGAGGCTGTCAAAATGAACGAGCCCCCATGCTAGAAACCTCCAGTGAAGCCTGGCTGCACAGCTGTCAAGCAACAAGATCTATTACCAATTGATTGCACATTCTGCATCATTGTTTGAAGATGTGACTGATGAGAAAATGCTCGAAAAAGATGCTAAAGGGAAATATCAACTCCACAGGAATAGGGGACTGTTGCCATGGCAGGAACGAATGCCTGACTTGCCTTTCTGTGTACAAGGGTCTGCATTTGTCAGCCCCAAGAAAAGTGTAGGAGATACATCGTCCTCCATTTGTCTGCCACTTTCCTACTTTCCAGCATTTTCTGTCTGTACACACCACTGTCTATGAACAATGAATTTGATTGCAACTGGAAGCCTAGCTCCTGAGGACCATTTGAGCTCTAGTTGCCATGGTAGTGGTGATGTACAGTGCTGTGTGTCAGGATATTGACTCATCTCAGGATTGGAAAGACGACTTCCAACTGCATGAAATGGGAGACCCATGGCACTGTATGGGGTGCAGCCGAAAATGGACAGGGATAGTAATTGTTGTGGAAGCTGGCAGTGTTGGTGGCATATGCCATGTGAAGGCCCTATTACACATGACTATCATTTAAAAATGAACGATTGTTTGCCCGTGAAGTAACATTTTACGCTCAAATGACAAACAAAAAGTTGTTAATCGTTGTCTTTCAACCTGACGAAAAATCACGCTGTGTGGGTTTCTCTGAAGAACGATTAGCGACCGTAAAAATGATCCTCATAACAGCAATCAGTGAATGTGATAACCTCAGAATCGCTCGCTATTAATTTGCGAGTTTTCACTAGCGATCGATTGTTACAGCCAATCTTTTACACAATAATTGCTACATGTAATAGGACTTTGTTAGATAATGGTTCCCTACTGCTGCTTGTAAGAGGTGGGGATGCCACCCATTGTGAGGGTTCTTTTAAAAAGGTAATCTAAGAGTTAAAAATAAGTAAGAGCCTGCCACTTGTTCGTTACACTACCTGTTAAATAATCTATGACTACAGCACATAAGTAATCAATATCTAGGTAGATTTGGTAGTTAACTATAATATTTTTTAATTTACTATAACATTGGACATTCAGCAAATAACTTTTACCCTTCAAGTAAAAATAACTTTTTATTTGAAGGGACCAGCTCTAGCACCATTGCAAGTTCAGTAAAGAGAGCTCCTCTGCAACCCAAGCCTCCATGCCGTCATCCGTTCCTGTTCTATAACCTTTACATGTGAGCACTATCTACTAAAGTAGGGTAATAATACCATACAGTGTGCATAGACCTTGCACTCTCCACAAAAATAGTGGTTCTTGTGATGTTAGCTAGTAAGAATATAGCAGCATGCCGTACTATTGTTCTCTTAGAATCCTAGAAGCTACCCTGGTTAGCGGTTCCAGGATTTTTACTGATACCCTCTATGGAAAACTAATGTACAGTATTTCAAGGCGAGTATTACACTTGGCCTTGCTGACATATGAGACAAGTGGGATTGTTGCTCAATACACTTTGTGATGGAAATTCTGATTAGGATTACAGAGGCCATAGCGATCACCGATCTCCATGGCAACTACAGAAAAATCTCATAGTTCGTCCTAATATGCTAATTACTGAAAACATCATACATCAAACAATCACTCTCCTGTATTTGCACAGTAAAGCACCTCTGTTCCTGATGCATACATTACGCACAGCTGAACAATGCCTAGAAGAGCACATGGGTGTGGAGCCTTTTTAGGCCCTCTTTACACAGTGTGATTTCTAGAATTAACCAAATGAAATCTTTATGATGACTAGCTACAAAATGTACTGACAATAATGTAGTCTGGTGCTACTGCTAGCATTAATTTCCCTTTGCTTTATGCAATATTCATTGCTCCTGCAAACTGTGCAGTTGACAAAAATGTAGACAAAGTGTTCAGGCCAATGCCAAGGGAAGACATTGCAGATTATCTATTAATCAGAAACTGGAAGGAGTAGAAATCATTTTATTCCGGCTCTTACGGTATACAGGCTGCCCTCTCTTTCTGAATTAGATGGCTGAATATAATCATGCTGCAAAGCTCTATGTAGGTCTGGAAATAGCAGGGCTTATTTTAATGGGATTTCTGGCTCTGGGCCCCAGCTGCTCTGCACAAACCTGCTTTCTGTGAGCTAGCTGTGTGTATGTGTGTGTTCCCTCTCCAGTAATGAGTCCATTTCCTAACATGGGGAAAAACTGGAAGGCACATTTGTTCTTAGGCAGCTACAACCCTTGCATTCTACTTAAGCAAAAGAAGGGGGTGGATGAAGGAAACCTGTCACTTTGCATTTGTAAATTATTTATAGAGAGATCACAAAACCTGGTGGTGCCCTTTTAGGTTTACTTCAATCTAGTAAAACTTAGCATGTAGTTAAATAAAACAGGACATGAAGGAAAAAAACGGATGCGCTGTAAAATATTTCTACGTTTCTATGGGCCTGGGGAAAGGGATTTTCGCATTAGCTGACATGAATGCACTTTCAGGTACAGTTTACTATAACCTGTACCAGCTCCTGCTCTAGAGAGTATGTGCTTATCTTTTCTTACCTTCATCATAAACGTTGCTGTTTTCACTGCACTGGAAGGTTATTTGTGCAGATAGACCAAAGATGATCATGATCCACTCCAAAACCGTTTTCAGAATGAGGTGTTTTCTCCTAAACCTAATGGGCCCTGTGGTACCATTGTCTTATAAATGACAGTTGACAGTTGCCAACAGTCCCTGTTGTGCCGGGACTGTTCCGATTCTAAGGAGACAGCCCTGGTAAAACCATGTCCCGGGAAGCTCCGCCCCTACTGCGGGAAGTCCCCCCCTTCCAGCGCGAGTGATGTCAGTCATGCAGAGCAGGGAGAGGAGTCCCTGGGGGACTAGAGGAACCATACTGGTGAGGTAAGTATAGTTTTTTTTTTGTTTTAAATACAGATGAAGGGACAAAAGGATGCTTTTGCTTTTTGATGGTAGGGCAGGAGGATGAAGGGGGTAGTACTATGATGATGGAGGAGTAAGGAGGATTAGAGGGGTAGTACTATAATGATGGAAGGGCAGGAGGTACAACTGCAATCCTGGCTGTTGTTTAACTCTGAAAACATTTTTTTGTAATATGCTTCAATCACCTATCTGCCCCCCTTCCCTATCTTTCCCCCCTTCAACCTCCCACCAGGAAGTGAAATAAACTCATTCTTACCTTATTACTGTTGACCCCAGGCTGTTCTGTGGAAGCCATTTTGTGACAATGACGTAATCTGCATAGGCACAGCTTCCGGGTTTGGTGTTTCTCATGATGCATTTTGTCTCCTGTGATGTCTAACTGACTCTGTAGAACTATAAGATGGCTTACATCTTGCTCAGCCAATCAGAGCTGAGTAACCTGAGTCATCTGACAAAGGGAGGCTGGCCTAACAGGGCTTAGACCCACCTCCCTCTTGATGATGACATTGTCACAAAATGGCTGCCACAGAAAAGCCTGGGGTCAACAGTCATCAGGTAAGAATGAGTTTACTTCACTTCCTGGTGGGAGGTTGAGGGGGGGAAAGATAGGGAAGAGGGGCAGATAGGTGATTGAAGCATATTACAAAGTTATATAACTTTGTAATGTGTTTCAATTAATGAGAAAAAGCTTTTCGCTGGAGTACCCCTTTAAGTTCCTAATCTACCAATGATTAATTTTTTCTGGAAAGAAATATCCAGTCCACATAAAGAGTACTAATTCCTACTTCCTACTGGAATCAAGACTGTTAACCCTTTGAGGACCAGGTCCAAAATGACCCAGTGGACCGCACACATTTTGATCTTTGCGCTTTCGTTTTTTCCTCCTCCCCTTCTAAGAGCTCTAGCACTTTCAGTTTTCTATCTACAAGGCCATGTAATGGCTTGTTTTTTACAGGAGTAGTTGTAATTTGTAATGGTGTCTTTCATTTTACCATAACATGTATGATGGAACCCCAAATATATTATTTATGAAGATATAAATAGGTGAAATTAAAAAAAGGATGCAATATGGTAACTTTTGGGGGGTTCCTGTGTCTACGTAATGAACTATATGGTAAAAGTGACGTGATACCACTAATCTATAGATCAGCCCGAACACAACCATATGCAGGTTTACACAGATTCTCTAATGTTTTTTTTTTTTTTTTTTTTCAATGAAATACTTTTTTTTGGCAATTAATTATTAATAAAATGGGCCCTATGGGGCTGTATGAGATGTCATTTTTTCCGCCATGATCTCTAGTTTTTAGTAATACCATATTTGTGAAGATCAGACGTTTTGATTACTTTTTATATATTTTTTTTAATATATAATGTAACATAAAATCGGTAATCCACGCACTTTTTTCCCTCCTTTCGTCTACGCCGTTTGCAATGGCGCTTGTTATATTTCAATAGATTGGACAATTACGCGCGCTACAGTATATATGTTTATTTATTTTTATGTTTTATTTCTATAATAGGAAAGGGGGCTGATTTCAACTTTTATTGGGCGAGGGGTTTTGGGGTAGTGTATTAGTGATTTTAACTTTTTTTTTTTTACACATTTTAAGCCCCTTTGGGGGACTTTTACTTACATTACTTTCATTTACTACACTGATCATTGCTATGCCAGAGGCATAACATTGATCAGTGTGATAGGCGATCTGCTCATTGAGCATGCCTGTGCAGGCTCAGTGAGCAAATCGCCGATCGGACCGCACGGGGGCAGGTGAGAGACCTCTGGCTGTCCGTTTTAACGATGGGGACCCCCACACTGCGGGGGTCCCAATTGGTAAGTGACAGGGGACTCCCCCTGTCACTTACACTTAAACACTGCGGCCGCGCAGCGTTTAAGAAGTTAATGACGTGCTGCAGCCTGTCATTAATGGTGAGGCCCCCACCTGCTATGAAGCGCGCTCCGTTCCGGAGCGTACTTCATAGTTCAGGACGTACCGGTACGCCCAGGGTCGACTGCGCACAGACTTCCTGGCCATACCGATACGTCCTAGGTCGTCTAAGAGTAAAGAGTCATATTTGGGTTGGTTGCAGATGAGTGCAACACAGGTGCATTTTTGTTTTAACATTACAACTGCAAGCCCAGACCCAATCTGGCAGGTATCTTATAAATCAGATAGATTCTAACATGACCAAATTAGGGACGACGATTAAGGGTGCCTTCACACATACCGACTCGCATTGGAAATCCCACTGCGAGTTTTGCAGCGAGATCCGCTATGAGCTAAGGTCCTGGCAGGCCCCTGTGACTACATACTCTCAGTGGTCTAAAATGCAGCCGCCCCCTTAACCCCTTCATTTGCTCCCGCGCTGTCTTTATATACATTACCTGTTTCCTTGCTGCACAGGGTTTCCGGCTTCCTGCTCTCCAGTACAGCCAATCAGTCTGTTGCCCAGCCACAGCCACTGATTGGCTGGGCGGGAGAGCAGACCACTGCGAGTATGTAGTCACAGGGGTCTGCCAGGACCTTAGCTTGTAGCGGATCTCACTGCAAAACTCGCAGCGAGATTTCTGCTGCAAGTTGGTATGCGTGAAGGCACCCTTAAGGGGTATTTTAGCAAAATATTTTGTTTTTATATTTAGCTGGCCATGTTGTAAAAGAGAAAAAAAAAGTAATACTTACCTATACTGGTCTTTTCTCCCTGCATCCAAGATGAGAAGTTAAAGCAGGAAAGGGCTGCTCAACCAATCATTGATCACAGCAGTGTTTTGTCATGGCCAGTGATTGGCTGAGTTGGGCAGGTTTTGCTCAGACCACTTATCCAGGGAAAAGAAACAAGTAATTGGGGACCATATGTCCCTGAACCCTCATCCGCAGTAGTTCCCCATCTGTATCACCTGTTTTTTATTTTTACAACTTGCCCAGCAATATATTAATTTTTTAAGAAATATCCCTTTAATATAGAATAGAGAATAGAATAAAATTAGAATAACAGTTGTTTACACAAAACTGAAAGCTAATGATATTCAGGCTAAAATTCTGGTTATATAAGAAGGTAAATCGAAATGAAAAAGAACGGTTAAAAAACATTTAGACCATTTAAAAAATATTCCAGCACCAGACTTAACAGCATATTTGGTCCAGGGCCAATTGCATTGCTAACACCTACAAAGCCAGATGTTAATTGTATTGCAAAAGATATGCCTAGGGAAATGTTTAACATTACATCATTTTAGAGACTGTCAAGTTTTAGTCTGCACCACCTTTAATTTGGCTTCGTTCTTGGCACAATCTTGGTGCCTTAAGCCCTGATTAACATCTGACAGATGTTTTATCTAATTTGGTTTCAAATCTGTGTAACAACAGATTTTGCACCTTAATTCTGGAGCACACACAGAGTGCAATAGATATTGTAATATAGCTCATTTTTACACTGCAGTTTAATATGGTTTTTATGCACTTTTCTAAATCTTAAAGGGAATCTGTCAGCCACCGGGCCCTGCCCGAGGGGCTGACAGTGTGCTGTAGCTGGCAGTTCCCTAGTAAGCATGTTATCTTTTGGTAATTTGTGGAGTGGATTATGCAGACAGGTCTCCTACTGTAATGAACAGTCAAAGAGGAATTATGGCTCTGCATTTGTGGCGCATTCTGCCACATCTCACCGCTGCTTTCTCCTCCCTCTTCTTCATGAATAATATGTGCTGCTCAGCCTCCTGCTCTCTCACGATTTTAGGTCTCTGATTGCAGATCAGTCCTCTGTAGGCAATTTATGTCTAAAAGAAATTCCGATATAAAAACAAAGTAATTGTACCTGTTCCGCACATATGATATATGCTTTGTTTTTGTTGGTACTACTTTTGGGATATTCAGGTGATCCCATCTGTCCTTAGTACGCAGCTAGTTTACACAAACAGCGCTCGAGTACACACCCACCTGTTTGAAACTCAGATATAGTTGAATCTCTTAGCCCAAATGTGTTGGAGATGTGGTCTAGGGGTAAATCAATTGAGTAGAGAGTAACAGTTGTTTTTTGTTTTTTTTTAATTTGGTTAGATTCCACTGATGGAAATGAAATATATTATTGTATTGTATAAAAAAGAGAATTTTAAAACTAAACTTTGGACCTGATTGGGAATTCTTTAACATTTTAAAAGTGATACAATATAGAGAATAGATGGGTAAAATCTTTAATTTCCATCAGAGGATTTGAACCAAGGGAAGAAAAAAACTGTTGTTGGTCTCTACCCACATGATTTATCCCTAGACCACTGCTCCAACACATTTGGAAAAGGAGATTCAATTATATCTGAGTGTTTCTTTCAGACATAAACTGCCTACACAGGACTGATCTGAAAGCAGAGACACTGGCTGACAGCTAAGCCAGCGGGAGGCCAGGCAGCAATGATTATTCATGAAGAACAGGGATGAGAAAGCACAGGTAAGGTGTGCCAGAGTGCAGCACAAACACTGAGCCACATCCCCTCTTTGACTCTTCATTACAGTAGGAGCTGAGATTGTGCATAATACACTAACTAATTACCAAAAGTTAAGATGCTCAGAAGGGCACTGCCAACTACAGCACACTGTCAGCACCTTGATTAGGGTCCAGGTGCTGACAGATTTAAATAGAGAGTACTTATCAATCCTACACTGTATGATTCAGACAGACTGATAAACGTTTGCCAATGTGCCTCCATAAAGTCTCTGCTCAAATGTAAGGCAGCAATGAGGGCGGCAGAAGTAGCACTGCTTTAGTAGGCCCAGGCCAAAATGAGAACCATCCTTACCTACTATCAATCATCTATCCCTCGGGACCAACACAATTTTTTAATTATTATCCAACTGAAACCGCTTAAGCCCAAATCTATTTCTGAATAAAATTAGAACCCCCCCCCCCCCTTCCATTTTCTTTTTGACTTTTATTAACTTCTATACTTAGTTCACATTTTTGTGGTCTGTTTAATATTTCTGTTTCATAATAGGTGTAGAAAATTTAAAACAATGGACACCAATGGCACCCATTAGATCCCCCTGAGTCTATCAAATTTAATCATGTCCTTCCATCTGCAATATAACAGAATTAAAGGGAACCTGTCACCCCCCGTGCCGGGGTGACAGGCTCCCGACCCCCCGTTAGAGCCCCCTATACTCACCTAATCCCGCCGGGTCCCGCGTCTGGATCCGGTCGGGTGATGAAGATCTCAGCTGCTGCAGCCCGGCGCGCACGCTGAGAGATGAGTCCAACACCCATAGAGAAAGACAGGAGAGTCCAGCGCTCCGTCATTCTCTATGAGCGTTGGACTCATCTCTCAGCGCGCGCGCCGGGCTGCAGCGGCTGAGATCTTCATCACCCGACCGGATCCAGAAGCGGGACCTGGCGGGATTAGGTGAGTATAGGGGGCTCTAACGGGGGGTCGGGAGCCTGTCACCCCGGCACGGGGGGTGACAGGTTCCCTTTAACAGAGACTGCAAAAAGAGCATCCAACGTAGATATTGCAACCTAAAGTTACAGTGTTCACCAGGGGTGTAACTAGAAGTGGCTGAACCTCATAGCAAACTTTTGATTGTCCCCCCTCCCCCCTTCCTCACTGACCACTAAGCCGTCAAGTGTAGTCATAACTGCTTAACTGCTAGTGCTCGTCAGTAGTTCTTGCAGTTAAAGGGGGATCCCAAGAGGCCTACTCAGCCACCTGATGCTGCAAATGACAGATCAGGGGGCCCACTGTATTAGGACAAGGCAACGGGGCCCCCTGATGCGGTGGGCCCCATAGCAACTGCTTCAGTGATAGTTACGCCCCTGGTGTTCACTCGTACCAGATTCTGGTAAGGCTAAGGTCACATCACGATTTTGCAATCCGTCTCACTGTATCCGTTTTGTAAAACGTACAGAAAAACGTGGTCAACCACGTTGTTTATGTTACAAAATGTAAAAAAAAAAAAAAAAAAAAGTATCCGTTTTGATCCCTTTTTTTATAATGTAAGTCAATAGAAAACATATCAAAACGTATAGCATACAACAGCATCTGTTTTTACCATACGTTTTTTTTTTTTTTTACATAGAACAGATAAATAAAACGGATAGCAAAATCGTGATGTGAACCTAGCCTAACAATGTAATAGATCAGACATGTCAAACTCTGGCCCGCGGTTCCATTATTTTTGGCCCGCCACACTATTTTACTCTTTTATTAATTCTGGCCCGCCAACATCACAGATTATAATATGGGAGCTTCGAACGGCCGCTCAGACCTCCCATATTATAATCTTGAAGGCTGCAATATGTAGGGCGCGCCGGTGCCGGAAACGTGATGACGTCGTTGCGCAAGTCCGGCGCCTCCGGCACCGGCTGGGGTCGCAGTAAGGTTGAGTCTATGGGGGAGGGTTGGCTGCTCCATAACAGGCTACGGGGAGGGCTGGCTGCTCCATAAGAGGCTATTGGGGAGGGCTGGCTACTATAAACGAGACTTGGGGAGGGCTGGCTACTTCATAAGAGACTATGGTGAAGGGCTGGCTACTATATAAGAGACTATGGGGAGGGCTGGCTACTATATGAGACTACTGGGAAGGGCTGGCTACTATATAAGAGACTATGGGGAGGGCTGGCTACTATATAAGAGACTATGGGGGAGGGCTGGCTACTATATGAGACTACTGGGAAGGGCTGGCTGCTATATAAGAGACTATGGTAGAGGGCTGGCTACTATATAAGAGGCTATGGGGGAGGGCTGGCTACTCAATAACAGACTATGGGGGAGGGCTGGCTACTCCATAACAGACTATGGGGGAGGGCTGGCTACTATATAAGAGACTTGGGGAGGGCTGGCTACTATATAAGAGACTTAAGGAGGGCTGGCTACTTTATAATAGGCTAAAGGAAGAGCTGACTTCTATATAAGACTATGGGTGAGGGCTGGCTACTATATAAGAGGCTATGGGGGAGGGCTGGCTACTCCAAAACAGACTATGGGGGAGGGCTGGCTACTATATAAGAGATTTGGGGAGGGCTGGCTACTTTATAAGAGGCTAAAGGGAGGGCTGACTTCTATATAAGACTATGGGGGAGGGCTGGCTTCTATATAAGAGACTATTGGGGAGGGCTGGCTACTACATAAGAGGCTATAGGGGAAGGCTGGCTACTATATAACAGGCTATTGGAGATAATTCATGTATATTTTGTATTTAATATGTAGTACATAATATACAAAATGGGCCACAGGCAGTCAAAAGCTTGTGATAAAACTGATTCAACACTGCATATCCATATCTTGCTGCAGACACATATGAAACAGGAGACTGAAATCACAATATCCTCCTGTCTATTGAATATTACTGTGCAGAATTTCTAGAAGGTGCCATTAATCATCTTGTGATTCAGGAGAATATCTCCAGTGTTTTGTGTCTGAGAAGAAGAACTGTCATATTTATTATCTCTTCCAGTCTGTGCTGAATAGATGTTGCTATTTAAAACCACTATCTATATTTAGGCAAATGGCAACTGCTGTGGTTTGTTCCTTGAAGCTATGTGTTATTTTAAACTTATAGATAGGATCAGGTTAGATGGTAAAATTCTTAATAGACAACTACTGTAAGTATAGCCCTGATGATACTAACACATTGAAAAAATATGTGAATATAATTTATAGATAACTGGTTTAAATGTATTACTGGATAAATAAAATATTAGTTGAAATCCTTTAATCCAGAACACAATGGTCTACTGTAATAGGGCAGTAGCCACAAATATTGTAGTGCTGGAATGCTAAGCCTGGGTTTACACTAGTCGCTGTCAATATGGGTCACCAGACTCATGGTTGGGGTGGGACTTGGAGCCATAAAATATGTCTGTATTAGAGAAGTGTGAGCCCAGCCTCATAGTCCAAACGGAAACTGCAAAGCTTTTTAGGACACATTTTTCCCATCCGGCCTGTGTTTATAGACTCATCACTTTTTACAGTTGACCCATTAATAGTATTACAGTAGGGAATATCAGGCCTAAGACATGGGGCAGAAAGGGAGAAGTCCTTAAAGGAAACCTGTCACCCCCGTGCCGGGGTGAAGGCTGCCCGACCCTTGCTAGAGCCCCGAATACTTACCCCATCTCGTCGAGTCCCACTACTGGACCCGGTCCCGGGACAGAGATATCCTTGTTGGAAGCCCGTGTGCGCGCTGCATAGATGTGTCTGATGCCCATAGAGAATGAATGGAGCAGTCATTCTCTATGGGTGGCGGACTTACCTCTGCAGCGCGCACCAGATTTTCAACAAGGATATCTCCGTCCCGGGACCTGCTTCAGGAGTGGGACTTGGGGAGATGGGGTAAGTATCCGGGGCTCTAGCGTGGGTCAGGCGGCCTTCAACTCGGCACGGGGGTGACAGGTTTCCTTTAAATAGGCAAACTGGAGTGGATGAGTGGAGTCCATAGAAATGCATAGCTTAAGAGCTGAAGTGCTTTGCACAAATGGAGGGTGTGACAGTATCTCCCCCACCCCATGCACTTTTTTTTATTAGGGCTATGATAAAGATGACACCTACAAATGCGATTCTAGACCTTCTTTCAAGACCAAAAATATTCCATTCCTACAAATAGGGCATATTTACCCTGGACCTTAACATCCAAAATCTGCTTTTTTTCAAATTGTTATTTATAAAATTATTGGAAGGCAGGGCTTGCATGATTAATTTGTTTCATTTTCAGCTCCTTAGATACTAAGGCGGGTAATTTTGGTACTACTCCAAGTTATGATGTCTGACTAAATATCTACCAAGACCCTTAGATATGTGTAGGCATGTGTAGTTATTCTCCTTGTTCTGACCCTATTTGCTCCTGGTGTTCCTGGATCTGATACCGGGGTCTACATCCTAGTAGCCAGGTTCCCGGGTTCTCTCCTGGTTTAAAGTCTACATCAATTCCTGGCTCACCTGATTCATCTAAGGCCTGTTCTTTGTCACTATTCCGGTATAATCTGGTTCTGTCCATGGACTGTTAATGGTAGTTCTTATGGCTTTTAAATCCAATTCCTGTTCCCAGACACTACTGCTAAGTGGTTCCAGTCTCAGCCTGCTCTCAGGCACTGTTCCTGAAATCTACTGATTCAGACCCCAGCCTTTTCCTCAACATTATTCCTTATACCACCTAAGTCTGACCCTATTTCTGGTATCTTCTAGTTCTTAGGGTCCTATTTGGCAAAGCGATTTTTAACGATTGCAAACAAGATTGTTTATCGCTAACCTGAAATCGTTCACCATATTACACAGACCGATAGTCGTTAATTACTATTGTTACTATGGTCGTTACTGTGATCGTTACTACGATCGTTTACTCCATCTGGTCCCAGAAAAACAATGAACAATGTGCAATTACACAATGCAGAACTTGAGCGAACGAATGTGGAATTACAGCGAACGATTAACAATGATTTTAGGTTCAGACCTAAATCAAAGATTGACACATGAACGATTATTGTTTAAATTTGAATGATATAATGATTTTTCACACGATAATCGTCCCATGTAATGGGCCCTTAGGGTGCGTTTACACAGAAAGATTTATGTGACAGATTTTGGAAGCCAAACCCAGGAATGGATTTGAAAAGAGGATAGATCCCAGTCTTTCCTTTATGACTATAGATGAGCGAACCAGTTCGCCCGGTATGGGATCCGGTTCGGATTTTCCCAAAAATCCGAGTCCGATCGGATTCGGATTTTTGTAAATCTGCTCCAATTTTTTTTTTTCTTCTTGCTTTCTAAAATGGCAGCCGCCTTTCTATTAAGCAGGAAGTGTTCCGGGCAGGAAAAGCGCTTTCCCATGATGCCCGGAACACATCCAATCAGCAGGGGTCTTGTACTAGCCCACCCCCTGTGTAACATCGGTATTGCTTTAAAAGGAGCAGTCACATGACCGCACCACGCAGTGTGTAGAGGGAGAAAGAGAGAGAGGAAGCAAGCTGCTGTTGTGTACTACAGACTACTGAGAAGATATTGTGGGAAAGGAAAGGAAAGATTAGGAAAGCGGAGAGGAGAAACATCTAGTGATTGAGAGAGAAATATAAAGAGGGCGAAAGATAGATAGATTAGGCATAGGACAGCAAAGGGTGCACGGAACCAAAACGTGCTGTACAGATATAGAAGTCCTATACTTCTGATAGTGTGTATATCAAATCTGTCTTATCCTGAGAGACAAAAATATCTGGTTCAGGTGTATAGCATTGTATCTTAAAAAAAAGTGCTATATACCCAATTTCTATACTTGGACCCTTCTGATTGAAAGTGTGTATATCACATCAGTCTTATCTTGAGAGACTAAAATACCTGGTTCAGGTGTATAGCATTATATCTTTAAAAAAAAGTGCTATATACCCTGTGCTATATAAAAAAGTGCTATATACTGCTGATCCTGCCTGCCCTCCATGTTCACTACTGTTGCTCCTGCCTGGCCTCCATGTTGGCTACTGCTGCTCCTGCCTGGCCTCCATGTTGGCTACTGCTGATCCTGCCTGCCCTCCATGTTGACTACTGTTGCTCCTGCCTGGCCTCCATGTTGGCTACTGCTGCTCCTGCCTGGCCTCCATGTTGGCTACTGCTGCTCCTGCCTGCCCTCCATGTTGGCTACTGTTGATCCTGCCTGCTCTCCATGTTGGCTACTGCTGCTCCTGCCTGGCTTCCATGTTGGCTACTAATGATCCTGCCTGGCCTCCATGTTGGCTACTGCTGCTCCTGCCTGTCGTCCATGTTGGCTACTGCTGCTCCTACCTGGGCTCCATGTTGACTACTTCTGCTCCGGTACTGGCCTCAAATGACTATTGCTGGACCTCCACTGGCCTCCAATGACTACTGCTGCTCCTTCACTGCATTTGTGACCTTTTTCCTGCAGACCCTGTAATGGTGAGTTTCCTGCATAGACCCTGTAATGGTGAATTTCCTGCATAGAGCCTGTAATAGTGAATATTAAAGTCTAAAAAAAAGAAATGACTTTGAGATATCGAAAAGATAATGATGTTACTGACATGTAGAGCCCTAAATTCAACCGAATACACTACCCCCGTATCATATAGATGCTTTAAACTATGAAATCCAAAGAAATCTGAAATTCGGTCGGACCGAACTTTCCGAAAAAATCCGAAATTCGGTCGGACCTAACTTTTGAAAAGTTCGCTCATCTCTGTTTATGAACTGATCCCTGTTTATAGTTTGTTCCTGGTTTTGGCTTCAAAGATCTGTCAGATAAATCTGTCTGTGTAAACACACCATTAGTCTGTTTCTGGTTTCATTGTTCCTGGTTACAGCTCTTGCCAAATCCCTAACCTGTGATCATGCTCTAATTTCATGTTCAAGCTCCAGTTCTCTGTTCACACTCTGGTCCCATGACTGCATTCCTGTGCTGTGATCAAGGTGTTCGTGGCTGTATTCTGTCACGGCCTCTATGTCTAGTTTCCAACTCATAACATAAAGTTGTCATGAAATATCTGCAAAATAATTACAGATTCAGTCTAAAAAGGAGATGTTTGTAGCAAAATGCCTAACTCATATACGGAGCATGTTAATAATAGCGATGTAAACACGAGAAGGTAATAAGGTGACTCTTGGTGATAAGAGTACATATAGTTTTAATACAGATATGTTAATACATCAGTTAAATGATGTGAAATCAGTGGATTGACATATACAACAAACTAAAATAATGGATGATATCAGTTTTTATCCAACCGTGTTAAACATTACATTGTCCCAATAACATGAATCAAAAACTGAAATATTTTCAACAACGGTAGTTAAGTAAATTGAACAGTGAGAGGATTTTTTGTTATTAATTACATCACTGTTTGGATATTTGTCATATTTTCTACAACCTAATGGATGAATTCTTATGAGTCCCTTGTTCCTCTGGCTCCCGCCAGCCACGGTTTGTTTTGTTTATGTGGCATCTAGCATAATTAGCTGGCTTCAGTTCTGAAACCCATTAGAAGAATTGCCTACTATGTGTGAATGAATGATTTCCTATTGATAGGAATGCTACTGTATGTTTATGTGTCAAATGGATTACTTTTGCTAACCATTTAACCCCTTAAGGGTACATCTTGCTTTGTCTTTTAATTTTTCTGTGTGAGGTCTTATTTATTTTCTAGAAAACTTTTCAATTCATAAAATGAGCTCTTAATTTATATAAATTTTTTAAAGAGGAATATCAAACTTAAACAGGACAGAAGCCACAGGCACTATCTCCAAGGGGTTTAACTGGAGTGGGGGTATTTGGCGAATGTAGGCTTGCAATGAGTTCTGACCACTGGAATGGACACTCACCAAATGATGTGATTTTCCTTTATTGACATGTAAGTTTAAAATCCATAGGGCATGCTGGGCTACTCTGTTTCACTAGGTGTCTGCCATTTGTTGAACTGCCAAGCATGTCCTATGGATTTTAAACTTACATTTCAATAAAAGAAAATTACATCATGTGAGCGCACTTTTCATTCTTACATACCTGGACTTAAAGCGACTCTCTACCCACAATCTGACCCCCCCCCCCCCCCAAAAAAAAAAAAAAACGATAAAAAAAAAGATAGCTGCTTTTAATCCAAGATCTGTCCTGTGGTCCGTTCGGCAGGTGATGCAGTTATTGTCCTAAAAAAATACTTTAAGGGTGCCTTCACACCTACCGGATCCACAGCGGATCTCACTTCTGCGGATTCGAAGCGAGAACCGCTGTGGATCCGGTATCAATTCACCCCTATGATAGCACATATTCGCAGCGGGATTAACATCCCGCTGTGAATATGTGCTTTAACTCCCTGGTGCCCGCAGCCCCGCCGTCGCATCCCCCCATCCCGGCCACATCCCCTCATCAGCCCACCCCCAGCCCGCATCCCGCCGCCGAGAGCATACAGTACCTGCTCGGCAGCACGGCTGCAGTGAGGCTGCCGGCTCCGGTCCCGCTCAGATTAGCTAAGCGGGACCAGAGCCGGGAGCCTCACTGCAGCCGCACCGCCGAGCAGGTAATGTATGCTCGGGGCGGCGGGCCGGAGATGGGCTGATGGGGGATGTGGCCCGGATGGGGGGGAGGATGTGGCCGGGATGGGGGGGGCGATGTGCCACCACCGGGGATAGATGATGCGACGGCGGGGCTGCGGGCACCAGGGAGATAAAGCACATATTCACAGCGGGATGTCAATCCCGCTGCGAATATGTGCTATCATAGGAGTGAATTGATACCGGATCCGCAGCGGTTCTCGCTTCGAATCCGCAGAAGTGAGATTAGGTATGAAGGTACCCGGTAGGTGTGAAGGCACCCTTAAACTTAAAGCCAGTGCCAAAAGGGAGTATCTGTGCCCTAACTTTGCACAACCTCTCTGTCCCTCCTCCTCACCCTCTTCATCATTAGGAATGCTCCAGGCAGATTGCCTCCTATTCCCCACCTGTGTCCGCCCAGCACATGGGCTGGATCGTTAAGGATCTGTGCAATGTTCAGCATAAAGAAAATGTTTCAGTGGTGTTCCTAATGATGAAGAGGGTGGGGAGGAGGGACGGAGGGGTGGCAAAAGTTAGGGCACAGATACTCCCGTTTGAAAGTATTTTTTTAGGACATTAACTGCATCACCTGCCGAACGGACCGCAGGACAGATCTTGGATTAAAAGCAGCTATCCAAAGGTACAAGTGGTTTGGGGGGGGTCAGATTGTGGGTACAGAGTCGCTTTAAACAGGAATATGCAACTTTTTTTTATTTAAAAAGAGTATGTAATAAAAAATAATATAGATTTATACTATATGACAATTTACATCAAAGAATCCCCAAAAATTAAGAAAATAATTTTTAAAAAAGTAAATAGGTTGTATATGCCACAAAATAAATGTTTAAAGAAAAGTTTCTGCATACAAACCTGCTGATAGTTCTTGGTAGCATCTTACTTTCTCTTACTGGCGCATTTTTACTGAAGCTTGTAAGTCCTGTGGTTTTGATTAAATTCAATGCTATAAAAATATGTAAATAAGATCTTTTGGAGCACAGGGGGCATTTTTCAGCCCCCCAAGAGGACCATTCAGATCGTCCACTGGATGAGATGCCCACGCCTCCTGACGCATATTCCAGCCTGCTCCTTATGCATATAAATAGACGTAAGCATCAGAGCCAGCAGGCGAGACAATCTAATTTGCATTTTTTTTTTTTATAGAATTACATTTTATCAAATCCACAGGCCGGTAAGAGGAAGTAAACAGCTACCGGGAACTATCAGCAGTTTGTGCGCAAGAACCTTATTATAGGTATATATGACAGTATAATCAGTAGAATGTAAAAAGGAGGGCCAATACTTCGTTTGACGAATAAGAATGAATCTAGAGTTTCACCCCCATAGATTATTATGTAAGAACATATACACACTACCGGGTAATGCCAACAGTAGCTGAGCTGCAGTTGCAAGTTGATCTAAAGTTTAGATCTAAAGTTGTAATTTTCTTCCTAGTAACTATGAGACATTTCTTCTTTGTTAAGGAACTTCCATTCTTTGCAGGTAAAAAATAGAAAAGAAAGAAAAAAACTTTGGGAGCGGTAACGTCTTCTGTGTGAACTAGTCCTTAGAAATGGTGAACTTACACTTGGTGAGTGGTGAGGATTTCACCACTCCTAAAAGTAACACGCCCAAAGATAATTATGCAAGGCTCGCTGCGATCCTCCCGGTGTGAACTCCCAGTTCCCCGGTCTCCAAAATACCAAACAAAAAAATATAAAAAAAATAGGAGAGCGAACTTTACATCTGTTAAAATCATAAATATGTATCGTTAAAAAAAGGGAGCACAGATGTTACTCACGCTGAGGAGGGGAGTTTTGGAATGCTCCCCTCCACCTCCAGGTGGATAACCTGGAGGTGGAGGGGAGCATTCCAAAACTCCCCTCCTCAGCGTGAGTAATATCTGTGCTCCCTTTTTGTAACGATACATATTTATGATTTTAACAGATGTAAAGTTCGCTCTCCTATTTTTAAAAAATTTTGGTTTGGTAATTCTTTGCAGGTTGCTATTGTGATTCTTTCGAATAACGTTTTTATTTTTAAGTCTGTAGAGAATAGTTTTGGCTAATCTTTATACATTTATATTTGTTGCGCCATTCCTCTTTATTGACTAGAACTTAATGGAGGGAATATTGACAATTACTTTTAGGCTATGTTCCTGGAGAGTGTTTTTGCTCAGCATTTTGTCACCAAAAGCAGGAGTAAATTAAAAACACAGAAAGACTATGTTTACACACTGTTGAAATTGAGTGGATGGCCGTCATTCAATGGCAAAAACGACTGTTCTTTTAAAACAATGGCCATTGTTTTAAAATAACGACAATTATTTGCCAATAAATGATGGCCATCCACTCAATTTCAATAGTGTGCAAACATTTCTGTGTTTTTAATCCACTCCTGGCTTTGGTGGCAAAATACGGAGCAAAAACACTCACCAGGAACATAGCCTAAAAGTAGTTGTCAATATTCCCTCTTTGTAGCTCATTCAGAATTGTCCTGGTGTATCAGAATGTCAAGAAATGCAATAAATTGTTTACTTAATTCAACTGTAAAGCCTCATGTACTGTCATTTAGATAATTCTTTCTGAATAAAGAAATAGGTCATCAATTCATGTTATTGTACTTTCTGGCGTTGGATGAAAAATGCCCCATTAAATATAAAATATAATAAATTATTATCCTACTAATCAAAAATATTTGATTTGAACAAGTGTGTAACTTTAATTGAGGACTGAGAAAATCTAAGTGATTCCCCATAGACGCTGCTGTTCCACCGACTGGGGGGGGGGGGGTAGTTTCAAGCGGGCTCCTTTCCGGGGGTGGCGGCAGGAGAAAGCAGTGTGTGGCAGCCATCTGATCACCGCTAGGGACAGTATGACATTCCCGGAACATCATATTGCGGCAACGAGTTACTGAACTCACTAATCTGCATTGATTAATGAGATCAATGTTCGATTATTAAGGGCTTCTAGAGCCCATAGCAATAGAATGCTGAACCCGGACTGAAGAGCCCTCCATGATTGAATCCCAAGGGGGCAATCCAGCCACTATACCCCCACAGATAGGATGAAGCCATTTAAATGCAGTTGTCAATGGCTAATTAGCCAGGCACACCCGCTTATAGATGTGGTCCACGACTGCTTTTACAATTCCATCCCCAGTGCACCAAACTGCCTAATTTACATATTAAACAAAGGTTTTATCAGTGAAAAAGCAGCAACGAACCTTTTAAATTAAAGTTATCGCCACACTCCACGTTGCCTGTCCTATTGAAATTTAGCAGCAGGTTAGATCTGTATAACCCACTGCACAATTCACTTTATATGCACTGCAAATTCTGATTATATTTTCTAGAACAGGATCCTAAAGTTGAGCCTCTATAGTGCTATAAACCCTCCTAATATTTTGATAGGTTGATTTATGGAGTATAAACCTTGCATGATCTTTATGAATGACTACAATAATTACTACAACTAATCTGCTTGCTAACACCTGTTCAAGCAAGTTAACATCAGTATTTATCAAAGAAATGGAGAGATATGCCTCCATCCTTAGTGGATCTTTATTTAACAACAATGTAATAGTTGCTTTCATTGTAGAGGCAGGGAGGAATCCCCTCAGAGCTTCCCACACATTTAACAATGTAGAATGGAAATTTATTTTTAGAGTTTCAAAAAATTGGACTTTTACTAAATCAACTCACTTACCCTGTGCATCAGGCTGTCTAATATGGCTTTTAGTGCAAAAATCCAGATTAGGCCAGGTTCACACTATGTAAAAACATAGTTATGAAATATGTCTGTTGTTTTTGTTTAGTGTGAACATAGCCTAAGGGTATGTTTCCACAGCATAAAATATAAGTACAATTTATTTTGCCCTTCTTTGCGAACATATCCTGAATATATATGACAGTCCCCTTTAATTCTGTCTTAGGGTGCCTTCACACCTACTGGATCCACAGCGGATCTCACTTCTGCGGATTCGAAGCAAGAACCGCTGCAGATCCGGTACCATTTACCCCTATGATAGCACATATTCGCAGCGGGATTAAAATCCCGCTGTTAATATGTGCTTTAACCCCTCGCTGTCCGCAGCCCCGCATCCCCCATCTCCGGCCGCATCCCCCCATCCAGCAGCCCGCATCCCTGGCTGCATCCTGCAGCCCGGTGCCGAGAGCATAAAGTACCTGCTCGGCGGCGCAGCTGCAGTGAGGCTCCCGGCTCCGGTCCCGCTAATGAGCGGGACCGGACCCAGGAGCCTTACTGCAGCCGCGCCGCCGAGCAGGTACTTTATGCTCTCGGCGGTGGGCTGCAGGATTCGGCCGGGGATAGGGGATGCGGGCTGCCGGTAGCGGAGGGGGGTGGGGGGATGTGGCCGGAGATGGGGGGATGCGGCGGGGGATGGGGAGATGCGGCCGGAGATGGGGATGCGGCGGCGGGGCTGCGGACAGTGAGGGGTTAAAGCACATATTCACAGCGGGATGTTAATCCCGCTGCGAATATGTGCTATCATAGGGGTGAATGGTACCGGATCCGCAGCGGTTCTCGCTTCGAATCCGCAGAAGTGAGATCCGCTGTGGATCCGGTAGGTGTGAAGGCACCCTTAAATTTTATATAATGTTCGAACCATCATAAAACAATGTTACTGATGTTTGCTATGATAATACTCCTGCTGCCATGGGTAACATCTTCCACGCCAAAAGTTTTACTATGGAGAAATGAGGTGTTAAGACAGGTCAGGGAACACGTAGGTGATGCAAAGACAAGTGCACACTGTCCCTGCCTACTTGCCTTAACGTGTCCTTTGGTGACACAAGACAACTTAGACCATTTAGGTGGAACACAACACGAGACAAATGCGTGACAATGGAGATGCATCACAGAGAGTAGGGGATATGGTCACACTGGAGGACAGCTGGCCTGCCCTCAGTATGCTGTGCCGAGCCAAGTCTGTGCTTTCCTATCCAGAATAAACCACATTTAGGCTATATTAACACTGCGTAAAACTATGGCCGTTGTTGTCGATGGCAACAACGGCCGTAGTTTTTGCGGGGTGGAACAATGCCTTAGTTTCAATGGGATCCCGGCCGGAGCGTATACACATCGTATGCGCTCCGGCCAGGATCCCGTATGGGGCCGCAAATAACTGACATGTCAGTTTTCTGCGGCCGCAATTCAATGAATTGCGGCCGTAGAAAACCCTGTCAGTTCACACTATTAAGCAAGCGGCTTCGGCCGCTTGCTTCATTGTGTGCAGGGGGAAGCTCTGATGCGGGCGCGCGCTGATGCGCCGGCATCAGAGCTCTGTGGCCGGACAGATCATCCGGCCGGTACTTAAGTGCCAGCCGCGATGATCCAGGCAGAGACCGGCCTCTCATGCCGTGTGAACATAGCCTTACAAATTACCACCGATAATACATATGATGTCTAGCAAGTTATAAAGCTATCCACTGTTATTTCATGACCCCCCAACTATATACAATGTACATTAATAAGATAGCTGCATCGTTTACAATGGCCACACTTAAAGTTACCAGTCGGTATGTTTATTTAAAGTGTCACTGTCGTAACAAAAAACTTTTGACATGTCTCTATGACATATGAGGGTACATATGATAAAATTATAGACTTCTGGCAGTGTATAAAAAATACTTATTTCTCTCACTGTATATTATTAACCATTCCACATCTCCTCTTTTCTTGCCTTCCACCAGGCAAGTCCCAGTGTTGATTAGCATTCCATCATGTCACAACTAAGTTTCACTGGCTAAACACATGATAATTACTGAGCTGGAACAATACAACAGATCACAGATAAACTGTTAAGGCATTGACTGAAAATAATACCATGCTAACAATGCAAGGGGAAAAAAACACCACCATAATTGTAAGACTAAACACAATATTGTTTCCTATGTCGAGAAACGAGAGTGCTTGAAAGGAATATACACAGTAATATGGGTAGTTCCAGTTGCAATGTTAGTAGTCATGTACAACTCAAGATGCATAGAGCCAAAGGACCCTGCTCTCTTCACACAATGAGAAAATCTTGAACCTGATAGTATCAAGGTTTTGTGCAAATTGAAGTGAAAATTCCTACTACTCAATTGAAGTGTTGGGAGGCACGTGACTACTGATGTCATTGTACAGACTAATAACTTCTTCTTTACAACAATGCAGTTGAATATTTCCTATGGGGGTGGTTATCTAAATTAAATGAGTACTATAACCATATTTAAGAAAGCTCCTTATATTTTAGTTGCATGTTCTCTATCCACCAAATTTTGCTCTTTTATGTTATTGCCATTGGCTATGAATATTATATGTGCCTCATTGTTTGGCTGCAAGATCTCGTTTCCTGTGCTAGTACTTACAAAGTCTGCATTTGGCACACGGTGAGATACTAGAGGTCATGTGGGTGCAGCTATATGTACCAAGCATACAACACTGAAGGAACGCTGGAGAAACGGATGAGCACAAGGAAAAGAACTGTAACTGTAAAATGTTGCCAATAGCGGATTTATCTAGGAATGATATTTACTAGCAGGAAACCCCCTTTACCTTCTCTTCAGGTCATATAGACAGTTGGTTTACATGGTTCCATATGCTATAGATAAAAGAGTCCTTTCAGTAGTATAGGAAAATTATAGTTATAGATATGTATGAAAAAAAGTATAGCTAGTGGTGCTGCGCTGTTTATGCAACTCCCATTAACGATACTGAGAGTTAAGCAAATTTCATAGAACAGATGCCTCAGCTGTTTTCTTCTTTCCGACCATCTTCGGCAGCTGTAAGCATGCTAGCATGGGCAGGAGACATCACAAATGCAGCTTAGGTCTAAGCAGTAAACTGCTGCTAAAAATCATGATGTGTAAGGAGATGGGGGAGAGCAGAGTACAGTGCAGTGGACAGCAGTATGCAGGGAAGCAACACACCTAATGGCCAAGGCTCTTCCTGTTTTTTTTTTTTTTGTTTGTTTGTTGTTTGTTTTTGTTGTTTTTTTTGGGGGGGGGGTATCAATTAAAGGGAAGGCACTTAAAATGATAATGACCATTTTAGTCCTGGGAAGTCATGCTGTATTTATGCAGCACATGTTGCCAAAAGGTTGACAGCACTAAACATAGAGGTACATTGGCAACATACAGATCAACAACAATATATATTTATTTTTTAGCTCAATATCTAGACTTATTTGTCTTCATAACTTTAGAGACATCTCTGATTCAACTAAATACCACATCCAACTAGGCCAAACATGTCTGTTTGGCAGGCAGAGCTCCTTAGCACCATAAGTGTATGTTGTCATTATTATGTAACAGATATTATTAGTGCACCTAAAAAGGTATGCTCCTGGAACCTGGAAGTGTTATGCAAAAGTGGTCTTCAATGGATTGGTATGCCTAGGTAAGATTGTAATATTGTTCCCAATATGCAAAGCAGGATTACTACTATAGTACCGTTTTTGTTTTAGGGGAGGCCTCTATCAAATCAAACCTCACCCTATGCCAGGTGTGCATAGGGTATCATCAGTCTATATAGCCAAAAAAAGTTGGCTAGATGTTTGGTGGCAAAGTCAATAATCCTACACCTTAATACTTGCAACTGTCACAGACAATAGTATAAGGTCTGTTCTGGTTAAATTACATTGGAAGCAATTTTCTTTTGGGGATGTCCCCCTACAATCTTACTGCAGTAAAGTTTCATTTCCTATTACCTATGGGAGACAGTAACTAAATTTTAGAGCATTGATGGTGAATCGG
Organism: Dendropsophus ebraccatus; assembly: GCF_027789765.1. Taxonomy (NCBI): domain Eukaryota; kingdom Metazoa; phylum Chordata; class Amphibia; order Anura; family Hylidae; genus Dendropsophus; species Dendropsophus ebraccatus. Next base: position 65,972,932 of record NC_091454.1, on the reverse strand, counting down.
TGGCACTCAGAGCCCTATCTGCTGGGGCTGTTCAGCTCTGTCACAGAAATGCAGGACACCTGTCACGGATTCCCGGGTGAGCTCACCATTCAACTGGGTGTGCACTTTTAAGACATACATACAATTAAATGAATGCAGGCAGCCAGGCCTTCGGCACAGGCAGCATCTCTATAACACGTTGTCTGAAGACAGGAGAGCTGCAGTGTTGAAGCATGTGTGAGGTGATTTTAGTGTTTTTTGAAGTTTAGTGGGTTTTTTTACAATGTGCAGCACGAAGTGGAAGGAAGGGGGGGTCTACTCTACTGGGGCATCTGTTGTATGGGAGCAGCAAGAGGGAAAATTTACTATATTGGGGTATCTATTATATGGAAAAAGAAGAGGCATTTACTGTATGGGGGCATCTATAACATCGGAGGAGCACAAGGGGAAATCATTTGCATGGGGGCCATCTACTATATAGCAGCAGCACAGGAGGGGAACTACTGTATAGGGGCCATCTGCTATATGGGAGCCGCAAAAGAAGGGAGGGTGTACTGTATGGGGCATAAAGGGGACTCCATATGTATGGACCAGTCCCCATATGATATTGAGATGACGATAGTGTGACAGTGAGCATCCTAAAAATGTTTGCTTGGAGGCACAGAAATAATAATCCTTTATAGGAACCCCTACTACTCCTTGTAACTACATTAAGCTACTTGCCTGATACTCCTGACCTTCACTCTTATTACTTCTTAAAAAAATCAACTATGACCTTGATCATTATTACCCTGTGTACAGATGTGAGTAAGAAAAATTCTCTGATAAGGAGATCTCTCCATAGGGTGGTATCCTACAATATCAATACAGGATTTACCAGACACACAACATGACATCTCCCTGCAGTGTCAATGAAGACTAAGCCATTAGGTACAGTATACGGTACATGCACTGCTCGTCCTTCACTTGATATACTGATCTCTCTGCTGACTTGATGGGGAACAAAAATAGGTCCTGAGCAGGTGGCACAGTTTGCCTAGGCCAATGGACAAGGCAGATCCAGCAAGGGTTGTTCTTCTGAATAGTTACTGGTTCCATCAAATATTTATTTTGGTTTCTGTTTGTCTACAGTGTGACCAACCTGAGAACTTTGAAGGCATACTGATATTAACTAGTAAGCTGACAGACTTTAACCTGTGATGGCAAATGTCAAACCTTCCATATCAGAAAATATAGTTCAGCAGTAATATTAAGTATTTACATGCACAATATTTGTCATATCATTGATAAACACACTGTAGCATCAATTGGACCTACAGACATTCTCAATGAAGTAAGAACCTTTTATCTGCCATATATATATTTATACACAAACACAATGACATCCGTTTAGTGCATTGGGCCCTTTTTACGCTCTAAAGATGCAACAATTTATTGTGGCATAGATTTCAATGGGTGTTGAAATGGAGGTATATTGGCCCATGTGGACAGGATAGCTTCTCATAGTACTGATATTCTCTGGGCAGGCAATTCTACCAAATCCCAAAGATGCTCTATAAGATTAATATCTTGGAATCATAAAGGCCAGTCATGTTCCTACAACCTATCCATGACAATACGACCCTTGTGACATGGTACATTGTCCTTCCGCCACAAGGTAAACAGCTGCCATGGAGGAATGAATTTGGTCAGCAAAAATGCTAAGATAAGCCCTACTGTACAAACGTCTACCCAGAGATATCAAAGGCCTAAGGGTGTGCCACATAACCATGTCTCGCACAATCACACCATTGCATCACCCCCATCAGCCTAACCTTGGCAGCCGACATCAATAAAATAGAAACTCCAAGGCAGCAAAAGATATTAAAACATTAAATGACCAAGTATAAGAATACCAGCTAATCACAGGATGGCAGAACTGGACCCCATCTATAGCAGATTTCTTTCTGGATCCTAACTATGGTTTCAAGTACTCTGATACTGCCAGGACTTATAGTAGGGCACAGCACAACAGCCACAAGAACAAATACTGTATATGAAAGCATGTGCCAATGCAAGCAGGTAACAAGTAATAAGAATAATGGAAATGGAGGCAGAATCAAATGATGAACATGACATCAGGAACTAAAACACATGAATGACAAAAAAGAACAAAGTACAAAATTTGACCCTAATTATCTATCCCCGAATCTTTGCCTAGATCTACTCCTGAACAATGACCCTAACACCAGATACAACTGACCCTGTAGATATCTCTAATGGAAACCCTAACCTAAAGCTAGAAAAAGTTAACTTTACTAAAGTAAGGAGCAAATGCAGCAAGACAAAACAGGGGCAAGTAAAAGCCCCCTTCTGATCTCCAGGTTCCCACTGTGGTCCTGTTCTTTCTCTTTCCAATGATGTCCCATCTACGTCTCCTGCTTAGCCAATAATAGAACTGAGTGGACAGATTGTGCAGAGGCGAAAAGTCATCAGAAGCAGGACAAAGAGGAGTGGGGACTGGAAGATATGACAGAGGCAGCACAGTAGGTAAGTATGCTGGTTTTTATTTTGTAAATGCACAGAAAGACCTATGCTAAAAGTTTTATATTTGCCCTATATAAAGGCCCTTTAACATGCTGCAAGTCTAACAGTGCACAGAATGCTCTGAATCCAGTGCATATTTCTTCTGCTACGTGAACATAAAAAACACATCCAAATGTATCGCCATGTAAATCTTTGCTATTTCCAGAACATGCTTCTCTTGAACAGTGCCATCATTTATACAGTATGCTCACTATTTCTACATTTAGAATGAATCACATGATTGAAGGAAATGGATTCTGACCACTCACTGGACCTCAGCTGTCTCCGACAGAACATATATTGCAATGCTGGAGGTATAATATTACCAGCCATCATGTTTCTACATTAATCACACTTACATGCAGACCACACAGCATCATAAACACAATACAGGGACAGGAACGGAAGTCGAGAGGGTACTTGTCTGTGCTACTTATGCTCACAATGCAATCAATATTACATATACTGGAAATCTTTGCCAATATTCCTTGCATTTATGACATGAAATGATTCAATAAGAAGAAAACAATAACTATTGATCCCTCGGCAGTGACTCAGCACACAGTCTATGAGACGGTTTCATTAACTATTTATTACATAGCATACTGGATGTTCCTCTTTAGTCAATATTTTAATTTTAATAAAATCAGTTCTACACAATAAATCATTGACAGTTAAATAAATGAGAACAGATTTACACTGCGCTATTCTTACTTATTTTAAATATTTCATGAGTGATTTGAGTTGCACTATTTCCTTGTTTCCCTGTCGGCATTTCACAAGTAAAACCATAGCAGAATATTCACAGCAAATTGTGTGGAGCCACTACTTTTTCTATAGTGCTTAAAAAAAATCTATGTGTTAACTATCCACAGATTGCTGTAGATCCACAAAAAATTCACAAATATAAAATTTCATTGTGGATTTGTTGCAGATTTGACTTTTTCATTGAAGTCAATGAGTAAAGAGATCAACCCTGACGAAGGTAAACGCTTTATTTTGTTGAAACGCGTTGATTTTTGAGTCTCTACGGGAATCCGTAGTGGGAGAGAGTGACGTCACTCGGTTCCGTGAACCTTCCTTTTTTTCTTGGGGGGATTAGCCGCCGGCCGGGGCATCCCTATCCAAACAGCTTGGGAAAAATATTGCACATTTCTGCACCATAATTGGACCTTGGAGCAACGCCAACGTACCAGATCTCGGTCTGCCATTACCACCAACATTGGAGGACTACTACGCCTATGAAGTTTTTACTGCACGATTTCTACAGGTACTTTCATCTATTTCACAGTGATATCTAGCGTACAACTATAAAAGAGTTTTATCATTGCCTTTTTAAGTACTACAGCTCATAATATCTATGCTTGGCATTTTAATATTAATTTGTAGTTCACTTTTATCCATTTCATAGAGACGTACAGCGTGCAATTATATAAAAAGAGACCTATTGTTGCACTTATAGTATTACAGTACATGTTTACTTGCGCTTGGCACTTTAGTATTTATTAGTAACTTATTTATTTGTGGAGAGAAGCAGGTGACTCCCAGCCTGACAGCTGCAAGACTATCATAGCGCTGGTGTTTGTGAACTTCTGTTTTGTGGGGGCTCCACAAACATAAACAACATGTGGGGGCAACATAAACAGATGTAAAGTGTAAGAGTTATTTTACATCAATGGATTTGACCGCCGCAGGCGCAAACGAGCACCGATCAGCAGGATCAGCGCTCGTTTACAGCACCTTTACATGGCACGAGAAATCGAGCAGCGGGGCTGTAAGAACACTCCATGTATAGTTCGTGCAGCCAAGGAAACTGACAGCATGTTCCTTTTCCTTTTCTAAAGACATGATCAGACAAGGTTTGGGAGTTTTCCCTGTCCTTGGCTGATTGCTGTCACTTTTACATAGGCCGATTATCAGCCATAGGAGCGTTTCTTGCAATGATCCTGGACGCTATTCAGCCCATGTAAAAGGCCCTTAACTGTAAAGCTAATCCCTTGCCCATTCTTCAAATCAGGTGTGGAGGGATGCAGATCCACTCTGAGTGTTACAGTTGCCAAGGAAGCCATTAGGGATGAGTGTAACTTCTTCTTTTCTTTGTTCGTCCCACTGTTTTTGATAACTTTAATAAAAGAGAAGTATCTAAATAGGCTTGTTAGGATCACTGAGGGCTTTCCTCGGCCCCCCAGTGCACTGTTCGCTCTGCCTGACACCTCCTTTGGTCACGCCTAACTATGCATATTCTATGCATATTCTTTAGGTAGACACAACCAAAAGAGGCGATGGGTTGGCAGAATGATGCACTGGAAGGCTGAGGAACGTCCTCAGTGACCCTAACAAGCTTATTTACATATTCCTTTTGTATTAAGAGTTATCGAAAACAATGGGACAGAGCAAGAAAAGAAGACCATGCTGGAAAAATTAGGTATGTGGCTGCAGGGAGATAGTAGCAGGTTCATTTGCATTTATTTTTCTCTTAGAGGGGCTGTGCGGTTTATTTTAAGTGCATTGCTCTCATAGCCCAGTTAGATAGTACTATTACTACTAGTTAGTCAGTAGTCTGCAGCTACTAGGACTATACAAATATAGGTACAATCCACTCTGGAAGGCTAGGGAAGCTATGTGATTTTAATGAGAACAACTTTATACGTATTATTTTCTATTTGAAGGCCATTAAAAGTTACGTTTTATTCAGTGGTAGGTGTTATTGGATGTGATTTGGGCTTTTGGCCCTTACAAGTTGGCTCTGGTATTAATACCATCCATATTACCTACCTTTAGGGCACATTATTTTTGGTTTGTAATTAGAAATATAGCCCAAACAACGTCTATTTGGGGACTAGGCCACAGTGCTGTGATTATTTAGCCAGTTTTTTCACCCATAAAACTGCCCAAAATAGTGACTGGCAACATGGTCTACCTCTGGATACAAACAAGTGTCATCATTAAAACTCTGAATCTGTTGAAACAATCCTCTACAAAAGAATACATTTCTTTTAATGTTTGAGATGCAGGTATGAAGAAATTACACATACTTCTAGAAGGAAAAAGCAGATATAGGGTTACAGTGGAACAGGTGACATGTGTAAGTGATACTGGGTGTGCAGCTTTGCTCACTGGTGCATGAAGCCCTTATACAGTATTAAGCAATATTTTTTAACACAGTAATTTAATTCCTAGAACTGAAACTACATAGGTTCACAGGAAGGCTGGGGGAGAAAAGTCACAGGGTAAAGGTGTTGGTTATTAGATAATTTGGAGTTAAAACAGGCATCTTGAATATGGCAATATTTCCTGCCATGCTTGGCTTTACCAAGATTTGCAGCTTTGAAGACATTTGGAATCTTCTGAACTATAACATTTAGGGTACAAACACACACACCGTATACGCAGCGTATTTACTGCTGTGATACGCAGCAAATACGCAGCAAACACGCAGCAGATTAGATCTAAATAACTGAACACAGCATCAAATCTGCACCATCAGATCTGCTGCAGATCTGCTGCGTATTTGCTGTGTATCTGCTGCGTATATGGTGTGTGTGTTTGTACCCTTATAAAAGATTTTATAAGGGTATAAACCCACACACCGTATACGCAGCGTATTTACTGCTGCGATACGCAGCAAATACTAAGCAAATACGCAGCAAATACGCAGCAGATTAGATCGAAATAACTGAACACAGCATCAAATCTTCACCATCACATCTGCTGCGTATTCGCTGCGTATACGGTGTGTGGGTTTATACCCTAAAAATAATTTGCTTCATTGAAAGTTTATAACTTAACAGTGGGTTTATTAAAGGAGAAGTCCAGAGAAAATGTGTATTAAAGTATTGTATTGCCCCCCAAAAGTTATACAAATCACCAATATACACTTATTACAGGAAATGCTTATAAAGTGCTGTTCTCCCTGCACTTATTACTGCATTAAGGCTTCACTTCTTGGATAAGGGTGGGTTCAGACTACGAAATTTGTGGGTTGTGGCTGCTGGAGAGGATGATGGCAGAGGGACACTGAGGGACACAGGGCACTGGAGGGACACTGAGCATCCCCCTGCCATCATCCTCTCCAGCAGTCACAGCCCACACAGCTCTGGGAGTCGGGTCGTGACATCACCATGTTATCCAGGAAGTGAAGCCTTGATGCAGTAGTAAGTAGAGGGAAAAAAGCACTTTTTAAGCATTTCCCGTAAAAAGTGTATATTGCTGATTTGTATAACTTTTGGGGGGCAATACAATACTTTATTAAAAATTTTCGCTGTACTTCTCCTTTAACCCAACATAAAAACATCATTGGAATCCACTGTGTGATGCTGTTAAGTGTGAGCATTAGACCACAGTCAGAAATTAGGGCTGTAATATTAAATTTGTGTAACTGTAATGTCATTCTTTTACCGCGTTTTCCTGAAAATAACTCAAAAACAGGCACTATGGGGGAGATTTATCAAAGGGTTTAAAATTTAGACTGGTGCAAATTTCCCCCTGCAACCAATCACAGCTCCTCTTTCCTTTCACCAGAGCTAGAAGCTGAGCTGTGATTGGTTGCTGTGGCCAGTTTGCAGCAGTCTATATTTTACACCCTTTTATAAATCTCCCCCTATGTCTTATTTTCAGGATATGTCTTATTTCTCCCCCCCCCCCCCAATTGGGCAAGAGAAACAAGGCATTCCCCCGGACCCCCCGGGATGTGTAGGGCCATGGACCAAGCTGCCTGTGGCACCGGCAGTGAAGCTCCACATAGGGATTAGGTAAAACCTGGGTGGCAAGGGGTAGCCTTACTTTCGGGGTGCCCTAGTTTAGGGTAGGGGTGCCTTATTTTCTGGGGCAAGCCTTACTATAGGATAGAGGGTAGGGTAGTTGGGGTGTCTTATTTTAGGAGGGCGTCTTATTTTCGGGAAACATGGCAGAATAATTATAAAGAACAAAGAGCCCCTCTGCACTGCACACAGAAAGCAGGATGAGCTCCTAAGATGTTGTACACCTGTAAAGATGACCCTGCTGGGGCAGCTAGGACGCGGTCCGTACATACACTACCAACACACAGTAATGTGCATGCGGCACTCCTGGATTCAAAAGGCGTGATGGATCTCATGCACAATGCCAAATGTATGATCTGTACTGCACAGAACCCTAATACAGTGGCCACAGCTTATGGAGCACTGCAGCACCATCTTCTCTGCTTCCCATTGTAGCACCTGGCAGAACAACCAATACAATTTACTATTATGAAGCAGAACAGTGGAAAAAATGCTGAGGTGAACCCAGCCTAAATGTGACACCATAACCCCCCCTGAAGACCTTATGAAGGCAGCAAAGCACATTGCCCGAAGCAGTAGTCTCCAACCAAAGCTGTGGCTCTCTGTTGTGAGACTACAACTCCCAGCATGCCTGGAGAGCCAAGCTGTATTTTTGCATATTAAGAGGCTAATATATTAGAGACTAGTGAGCCAAAGCAGGCTTTCCAGGAGGAAGAAACTGCAGGCTTTAGGCTTCACCTTTAAGAGTCCATAGCTAGTGTTTGTAAGCCTCTAGGCACAAATTCGGGTTTCAGATATGTGTCAAGCAGATTTTCCCATAGGATTCTGTCCAGTCCAGCAGGTCACTGCATGGCTACAATACAGCAAGTGCTGTGTGCACATCCTGCCCATCAGCAGCAGCAGACAACACCCAAACCTCCTCTGGTTGACCTCATTATACGCACTGTACGCCTCTCTCCAGCAGTGACCTTACTGGGCGGAGCTATGATATGACCTTCATGGGAGGAGGCGTGAAGCTCCCCCACGTGACCTTAGCGTCATCGCTCTCCTCTTCCTCTTCTGACCTTCTAGGGCGTGGCTTAGTGAGAAGCTGCCGGTCAGGATCCCGCCCACCCCATTCCGCCCTCGCTCTGCCATTGGCCACCTCTAAGCCGGGGGGTTGCTCTGTGTCTCCCGAGTACGCGAACCGGAAGCGCCTCTTGCTCCAGCTGGTTGTCATTTCTCTGTGCGCTCGGTTCTGACTAGAAGGACGGGGAGGAGCAGCGGAGACGGACAGAGACGCACCTAGAGGGATCCTAATCCCCCTCCCCCCGCTCCCCGAGACCGTCACCGAGACTGAGACCCCCTTCTTCTTCTTCATCATCATCATCATCATCACCTTCCTCCTCGCGTCACCGTCTCCTCCGCTCGCTTCTGTCACCACACCGGGGCCGAGCTGTCACCGGGGCGGGGGAGCCAACCATATGCTGTAATGTCACAGGGGCTGGGAGGCGAGCTGCAGCGCTAGGCACGTCGTGTGGAGGAGAGCTCGGAGGCGGACGAGGCTGCTGCTGTCACCGGAGTGCTGGCTTCATGAGGTAACGGGGTGGTGCGGCGGGGGGCTCCGTGGACACACCACATGCAGACGTCATCTTACTTTGCTCTGTCTTTTCTGTGACTGCTGGGCAGGGTGCAGAGAGGAGGAGGAGGAGGACAGACGAGCTGCTGCCAGGAGGAGAAGACGATCGCAGCCAGGGCCCTGCTCTCCTACTAGCCCCTCCATGACACAGGAGGCCGGGGACAGGCACAGCCCAGCTTCACCCAACCAAAGAGTCACAGGCTAGATCCCAGCCCCCTCCCCTGCCAGGATCCCTGCTATTAGGGGCAGATAGCAGAGCGCCCTCTGGTGGAGCAGACCAGAACCCGCCGCTGCCGCACTCTGTGCTCCTGTCACTTGGAATAAATGGGGGATTACGGGTTTGGAGTGCTGGTGCAGAATAACACAGGGAACAAATCGGCTTTCCCCGTCAGGTTTCACCCCCATCTGCAGCCCCCTCACCATCATCAGAACGCAACCCCCAGCCCCGCTGCTTTCATTAATAATACTGCCGCCAATGGCAGCAGTGGCGGCTCGGCTTGGCTCTTTCCCGCCCCGGCGGCCCATAACATTCAGGATGAGATCCTGGGCTCGGACAAATCCAAGGCTCAACAGGAACAGCAAGAGTCTTTAGAAAAACAGCAGCTTTCCCCTAGCCAAAGCCAGGAAACGGGAATCCTACCCGACCCCGAGAAGGTGAAAGCGGACGAAAACCAAGGAGACAGCTCATCGGAGAACGGCAAGGAGAAAATAAGGATCGAGTCTCCTGTGTTGACCGGGTTTGATTACCAAGAGGCCTCGGGGCTGGGGTCTTCCAACCAGACCCTGACTTCTTCCGCTTCCCCCCTGACGGGTTTCAGCAATTGGTCAGCTGCTATCGCCCCTTCTTCTAACACTATCATCAATGAGGATGCCAGTTTCTTTCACCAGGGAGGGGTCACAGCTGCTTCGGCTAATAATGGTGCTTTGCTGTTTCAAAATTTCCCTCACCATGTCAGCCCCGGCTTCGGAGGTAGTTTCTCTCCGCAGATTGGACCCATGTCTCAACATCACCCCCATCATCCACACTTTCAGCACCACCACAACCAACACCAACAGCAGAGGAGGTCTCCTGCCAGTCCCCACCCACCCCCATTTCCCCACAGAAATGCTGCTTTCAACCAACTACCCCATTTGGCCAATAATCTCAATAAACCCCCCTCCCCATGGAGCAGCTACCAAAGCCCATCCCCCACACCATCCTCTTCATGGAGCCAAGGTGGTAGTGGATATGGAGGATGGGGTGGGTCCCAAGGTAGGGACCATCGAAGAGGACTCAATGGAGGAATAACGCCCATGAATTCTATCTCGCCCTTAAAGAAGAATTTTGGGAATAACCACATCCAGTTGCAGAAGTACGCCAGGCCCAACTCTGCCTTTGCACAAAAATCTTGGATGGAAGACAGCTTGAACAGAGCCGACAACATATTTCCTTTTGCGGTGAGGATATATATGTGTTGTATGTCTGTGTGTGTCTGGAAGTGCTGGGAACCATAGGATGTGTGTGTGTGGGGGGTGGGGAGGAAATGTATAACTTCTAGTTAGCGTGTTATGCGTATCGGACAAGCCATGTTGATGCCTTTTTCCAGCCCCAACCAGGATGACACTGCAGTTGTGTCCACAAGTGACAGCGGTAATTTACAGCAGGATAGAGGGGGTCCTCAAGGTGCGGCAGATGGGAGGTCTTGTGTGACATCAAATGTCACAGAGGCCATTTTTACTGGCATTGCTCTGACAATGCAAGTGATACATGATCCTAAACATCCACATATGTAATATTGGTTACAGAGCAGGAATGAATATGCATAGTAACCGAGCATAAGCCTTGGAGGAGGAGGAAGAGGCTCTGCACCACTGTGCACTGCACTTGCCGTCACTACATTTACTGCTCTTTATTGATGGCTCTGATCAATGCAGGTATAGACAGCAACATCAGTTCTGCTTCTCACATTTCCATTTGGGTCGGGTTCCTATGTGCTAGTCAGCGCTGGCAGTATCAATAGTTGCGTCATGGTTGACCTTGAAGTATTGCAGCAGAGCTCCAGTCCTTGTCCATCTCTCAGCCGTTGTGCCTTTCGGTGATGGGCTGTGTACATTGCAGATATCACATCAGCTCCTGGCAGTGGCCCATAGACCCTGTAAAAATAGACAAGGGATCCTTATTGTTTCCAAAACAAATGTTTTCAGGTCAGCTGATGTGCATCTCTGCTCAATGTGTTACATTCTAGTGGTGGTTATTTTTATCCATGGTATGCAGGCTCTAAGAATGTGCCCAGCGCTGCTGCCGGCATTCCTCCACTTTCATGCCATCCATGCAGTGTGATGGATTTATAGCTTGTACACAGGCTGCTAACCCAGCTCTGCTGCATCCGTGTGCAGGCCTTAGCAGCTACAATGTATTGTTCAGCAACCATTTCACTTTATAAAATGTTTGGCAGAAGAGTCCTGGTAAATATTGTGTCAGCACAAAAAAGGCATTGTGTCCTACAGCAGAGGACGGGGCACAAATCCTCCGTTTAATACTGCGCTCTGATGCCACCATCAATCGACATACACAGGGATATGTATCAAGTAAGATTATCTCTGCCCGCAGCAACCAATCACAGCTCAGCTTTCATTTCTTATATTGCTGCGGTAAAGAGAAAGCTGAGCTGTGATTGGTTGCAATGGGCAATAAAGAGAACCTTACTATAAAACAACCTATTAAATCTCCGTCATAGTTTATATCAGGGTTTTTTTTTTTTTTTTTATAAGACTCATTTTATAGCATTAGATCATTTCTGGAGAGAGCAGATGTAGGTGTCAGATTAGTGACCTTATTAAGAGGTGACCCCCACCGTGTCGTCTGCAGGTGTTTAATGCAGTAATATTCAGAATCCATCTTAGATGCCTGCAAAGAATATCCAGCATCCTTGGAAGATAATGGGTTACTTTTATTGCTACATTCCTGGGTAGGCTTCTGGATGATGGCGTGTAGGCGAATAAGGATTGTATTTCATGTCCGGCACTACTTACCAATATATATAAATATATACACATACACACACTACTTTTTAATTATTATAGTACATGGTTTTATAAAACAGCCCTTCATTTATGTTCATTCTTGATATAACAAAATAGCGTCTGCTTTGGACTGATAATGTTTAACTTGTGTGACAGTATGTTGCACTTGGTTAAGCCATCGTTTTTCCACTGCAGTATCAATGGTGAACCACGTGAGATGGCAGGTTTAGTCTCCACTGCAGTATGCACACTGGCATAACGTCCCCTGTTAAGGTTTACTTACCATAACTACAAATAGAGTGGAAAAGCAGTTTGTTGTTCCATTGGAATAATTGTGCTGCGTAAACATTTACACCAGCAAACTAGTGGCCGATCTTGGTTGCCACTGCTATTCTGTTATTGAGAGGCTGACTGCCATTGCTTTATTTGAAGGGGTGTATCTAAACCAGATAGTGATCCATATTCTTTATTTCTGACGTTATTTCTTACGTTTTTTTTTTTCTGTACAAAATTACAGGAGCAGCCATCTTGCCTAAGCAGATTTTAACAGCATTTAAAGGAGACCTGTCACCCCCCGTGCCGGGGTGACAGGCTCCCGACCCCCAGCTAGATCCTCTTATACTGACCTCATTTCGCCGAGTTCCGCTCCAGGAGCCGGTCCCGGGACGGAGATATCCTGGTCAGAAGCCAGCGCGCGCACTGTGGAGATAGGTCCGGCGTCCATAGAGAATGAATGGAGCCGGACTCATCTCTGCAGCGCGCGCACAGCTCCATTCATTCTCTATGGACTCTATGGACGCCGGACCTATCTCCACAGCGCACGTGCCGGCTTCTGACCAGGATATCTCCGTCCCGGGACCGGCTCCGGGAGCGGGACTCGGCAGGGTGAGGTCAATATAAGGGCATGTAGCTGGGGGTAGGGAGCCTGTCACCCCGGCACGGGGGGTAACAAGTCCTCTTTAATGCTGTGCTTTACAGCAAAAACCTACAGTCTACACCATAAGATTTGGCTGTCCTGGCATGATGGGAATTGTAGTTTTGCAACAGCTGGAGGGCCGCAAATTTGACGCCCTGATCTAGAGCTAGCTTCTGTGTGACAGTATTCTTGGCATGATTTGTGACCTGTGCAATCATTACGGACGGGGTGGGGGAAAAATATAAAATAAGTTATGGTCCCTGTGCCTGCACAGAGCCGCGTCCCGTACCTGGACCCCGCCAGCTGTCTTCTGAGCTCTTTTTCAGCTAAGTCACGATCCGTCTGACTGATTTCCCACTCAGCCAGTCAGTGACTGGAGCGGGGTACTGCTGCAGTCACTGACTGACTGAGTGGGCTAAATCCCACCCATCTGTGACATGCCCAGAATGCAGGAGAAGATGACAGCCGGTGGGGTCCAGGAGCTCTGTGATGTGGCGCAGCGCAGGCTCAGGAAGCGGTAAGCATATGGGCTTTTATTTATTTCCTCCCACCCCCTGCCCATAGTGATTTTTTTTTTTTTAACCCCCCCTCCAGATTTCTACGTTAACATTAAAACTTCATAAGAGGTGTGTTCACATGCGGCAGATTTGTGGCAGACATTTCTACTGAATCACTTTCATTCATAAGGACAACTCCCATGGATAGGACAGATGCAGGCATTTTTGCGGCATATCTGCCATGTGTGAGTTCGCCCTTAGACAGTCGGCCATTGTCTGATGACGCTTTCCCTTTAACACGAGGAATAAATGGTTTTCATTCCATTGCCGGTATGAAAAAGCTAATGACTATATGTAAAGAGGTTCTCTATCAGCCGGAGAAAGGTGTACTGTATAATCCTGAAGACGCAAGTAATCTGGAGCAGACTGGTTGGTAGGGACGTGCTGCATTGGAAAGGAAGTGTATCCATAGTAACCAGACTGTGCGCTTCAGTGCAGTGTGCAGCTGACATGGCAGAAAGTGGGGTGGGACTCTGGATTTAGTAACATCTCCATTTGTGCTATTAATCAGATTTTCTTATATACAGCTCTAATATTGTTACAGGCTTCACATTCTTTACTCATTAATAATAGAATGGAGGGGATACCAGGTTTTTCCTCATTCCCGTCATGTGACACTTGTAAGCCTAGCGCACAAAGCCACATTCAGGATCTGAAGTAAATAGCAGTATATTTAAAGGTAATAACAGATAGCATTGGTTATTTCACTTCCCACATGTTCTCAGTTTAGGGTGCCTTCATACACACTGGATCTGCAGCAGATCCGCATCAGATTTGATGCTGTGTTCAGTTATTTAGATCAAATCATCTGATCCGCAGCAGAAAATCCACTGCGATATGTTGTGTAGCTTCACATGTACCGTATCGCAGCTTATTTTCTGCTGCGGTTCTGCAACAGATTTGACTAAATAAATGAACACAGCATCAGATCTGCACCATCAAATCTGCAGCAGATTTTACAGTGCGGATTTAATGCTGTGTTCATTCATTTAGTCAAATCTGCTGTGGATCCGCAGCAGAAAATGAGCTGCGATGAGGTAAGTGTGAAGCTACCTTAAGATTAAAAGTAATGTAATGCAGGTCTGCTTTGTTCACTAGAGTTTTATACTAGACATACTCCATGGACAAGCAATTATGTTTTGGGAAAAAAATCTTTATTTTCAATTTTCAAGCAGACCTTCGGACCTAGAAGCTGAATACTGGTAAATCCGATTAAGCTTCTTATAACATAATGGAGAACAACTGTGTCCATGTTTGGGTCAGCCTGCAGGCATGTGGCAGTCAAGATGGTGGGGTTCTGATCACATGGGAGTAGAAGCAGACTGTCACATTCAGCTTATGGTTGGTGACTTGCTTGTTACATAGCTATCCTATTTGGTCTTGGTATAAATATGCCTTCTCCCCTTTCAACCAGCTTATTAACCTCATATATGGTTGCATGCTGAGGTGGAGATTTACCAAGCTGTCTTATAGTTGGGGTCCTTCGCAGGGCCGTGGAGTCGGAGTCTGAGCTAGTTTTGGCTGGAGTTGGAGTCGTCAAAAATGTACTGACTCCGACTCCAACTTAGAAAAAAAAATCTTTTAAAATGTTATAATTGAGTTTTCATCTCGATTTTATAAATGTTCCTTCTCAATATAGTTTAAGTTCTATCAATCTAAGCCCCTTATTTATAACAACCAGAAAAACATTTTCTCACATAGATTTAGCTTCCTCCATATATATCAGTAATCTGGTCTCTGGCAGCTTGTATCTGAGCTGGAAGAGTCCATTTTGTGGAGATCTGTGCTGTTCTGTTACTCAATGATGGATGATTGTATATCAGCAGCAGTTTAATATGACTATATCCCGTGTAATATAGAGAAGGAGGAGAAGACATAAGTAGTGTAGCAGAAACATCTGTTCTCAGTGTGGTGTTTTCTCTCTAAGAGAAGAGTTTGTGTTTTTCTTCAGTGTGCTATGGCTGCAGCAGGCTATGTGTGTGTGTGCTATGGCTGCAGCAGGCTATGTGTGTGTGTGCTATGGCTGCAGCAGGCTATGTGTGTGTGTGCTATGGCTGCAGCAGGCTATGTGTGTGTGTGCTATGGCTGCAGCAGGCTATGTGTGTGTGTGCTATGGCTGCAGCAGGCTATGTGTGTGTGTGTGCTATGGCTGCAGCAGGCTATATGTGTGTGTGCTATGGCTACAGCAGGCTATATGTGTGTGTGCAGGCTATATGTGTGTGTGCGCTATGGCTGCAGCAGGCTATATGTGTGTGTGCGCGCTATGGCTGCAGCAGGCTATATGTGTGTGTGCGCTATGGCTGCAGCAGGCTATATGTGTGTGTGTGCACTCTATGGCTGCAGCAGGCTGTGTGTGTGTGAAAAATCCAAGGGGGAGAGGGGATAATAATAAGGAAGTTCTATTTACCTGTCTCCGTGTCCCCACAGTGCAACATGCTCCCAATCCTGTGATGTCATTGCCCCACTCAGAAATGCCCGCTCAGCCAATCGGTGAGTGAGGCAGGACACAGCTGTAGTCACTGACTGGCTGAGTGGGTAGTTCCTGTGGGGCCGCGATGATTCAGGAGCGCGGATGCTGAAATAGAGCTGATAATTCTGGGCCTATGTCTGACCTCTATATCACTATGGCTGGCCCCTCTATATTACAGGTATCTGACATTGTTAGCAGTATTTCTTTGTGTATGGTGAATATTAGTTAGAAACATAGAAAACTGTCAGCAGGAAAAGACCACCTGCTCCATCTAGTCTAGTTCTGAGTTGTTCAGGACATGGAGGCTGGAGACTGGCTGCATCCACTACACACAGGAGAATCTGCCTTCCTTATTCCCTCAGAAGTCACCCCAGCATCATGTAGGACATTACACTGAAGCTACTGAGCCAGTTCTACTTTACACTAGTTGGAAGAATTAAGTCTGACTGGCCATTTATGAAGGAATCGGTCCTGATAAAATTCAGGCAAAGGAGTCTGAGCTGCTGTTTACCGACTCCACAGCCCTGGTCCTTCGACATGTGGGCCATGCAAGGATGCAAACTAGCACCAATCAGTGAGATCAGCAGTGCACACAGCACAATTAATCAAGCATCCGGGCCGCACAAATGATCTGTGCATCACTTGCGCTGCCATTAAAACTGACAGTACAGATATGCATATATCCATGCTGCTAGTTTCCAGATCACACAAGCAGTGCATACATTCCATTCACCACTGCTGTGTGATCAGGCACTGTCAGCTCCTGTCAGTTGCAGTAACTACAGGCCATCGCCCTGCCTCTTCCAGAAAGATTGACAGCCAGAGGAGGCAGTGTTGCAGCCTAAAGACACAGCATCAGCTGGAGTGCGAGTCGGGTGCTGACAATGCCGGATCACACAGCAGTGCTGAAGGTAAGGATGCACTGCTTGTGTGATCTGGAAACAGAGAGAACAAATATATTCATATCTATGCTGTGAGTTTCCCTTTGCTATCAGTCGCACATCTTCTGTTCACACAGAGGGATGTGCAGCCCATAGCGATAAATTTTAAAGTAGCAAACAAGATGGGGGTTCTCCCTCTCTTCGACTTATCACTGTCTTTTTTTTTTACATAGACCGATTATTGGCTAAAGAAGCGTTTCTAGCAACCCTCCCGGATGATAACCGGCACGTGTAAAATGCCCCTAAAGAGTTTTATCTGGTTGGGGTTAATCACAGTGAGGTCATCATCATCTTGACCTCAGATTAATCCTCCCTTCATTACAGAGAGCAGATTCAGCCTGCCAGGGAGGCTGTTTCCCCCATCTGGGAAGGTAGGGAGATGGAGAGAAAAGCTCACACACAAATTTCTGTGTCTTCAGCACAAAACAGCAGGCTGAAAACTGGGGGAAGGAGACAAAAAGGTAATAACTATGGAATGAATTGTTAGTCTCTTGGAGGGGGGATGTTTCAACATGTAATTTACCTAACTGGACGACCCCTTTAAGAGTCCGTTTCCCATAGTAACCAATCAGAGCTCAGCCTTTATCTCTCATATTGCTCTAGTAAAATTAAAAGGGGAACTGTGCTTGGTTCCCATAGGTAATAAAGAGAATCTTACTATAAAATAGCATGATAAACCCTACACCTAGCAAATTCTGTGCACAAGCCCTGTTAGTTAGAATAGGGCAGGGCTTGTGCACAGAGCTCACTGGGCATGTGATGTTCCCAAGTCACCCTAATCTCCTGGTGCCAGCTGCCTCTGAACACCAAACTTGTGAAACAGACTAAAGTGATAGGTATTTTTAACATGGTTGTCTCCCCTGATGCATAATGTAATTTACATTTTATATTTACAACCATTACTGATTCTCCATGTGCCTGCTTTGTTTTGATAATGTGTTGCCCTTGGTTACGGCCTTTGGACATCCACTAAAGTGAGTCACACATGCTCAGCTCAACTTCAGTCTCCTGACTAGTCCCATTAGTACTGGCAGTTGGTCTTCACTGGACATGCAAGCAAGGGGGGTTGTGGGAAAGTGGGTGAACTGTTACATAGCAACAGCAGGGTCACAGTTCACAGAGGAAACCAGGAAGCGATCAGACCCATGGGTGATATCTATTGATCTACCACCTTCCGTGATGGGAACGGATGTGGGCACTGGATACCACAAGCTAAATCTTTTGCATTCGGCGTCCCATCTGTTGGCCCATAGGCTCAGGTGCTGAACATGTGAACCATCCAGCATATTTGCCCTCCAGCCAGATCAAGGAAAGATGAATGTACGCATATTTTTTGATCCGGTGCTTGCACACCAATTGGCAAATATGCCAGATGACATAGATATGTGAACCCGACCTAAAAACTGTCAAGGCATGTAAGTTATGTTACTTAAAAATTTCACATTTCTACTCCTTATGAGCGTGGTAAACTTCTGATTATACCAACATCTGATTTTACCATTACTAATATCCTTTCCTGAGCACATTAAGTAAATAACCACAGTGCAGGGAGAAATACAAAAAGTGACTCCTCAAAGTGCTATATGAGAAAAGTGTTTCAGAGCAGGAGATGAGTTTGGAAGTATGGGATTCACAGGGGTGTTGTCCATAAAATAAAGGAGCACAAAACCTGATGACTGATAAATGTTTCGTTTTTTTTCTTCAAGAAAGATTAATTATTACAAACCATGGTTCGATGTAAACAATGTTCACAATACTTAATAAAAAGTTTTATAGAGGTGCCAGAAGCTGGAAAATTGGGGAGATTTATCAAGATGGACGTAAATCCCTGCCACCATGCCACACCCTGCTGTTACGGAAAGGCAGGCTTAAAAATGTACACCAGCTGTGGAGCCTTCTCCACACGTTGCCCCTTTTTACCCCTTTTAACTTCGTGACAACACCAAGGGATCACAAAGTCTAACTTGTTACTATATATCAGAAATTTTTAGAAATGATAGGTATCCTTAAACTGCAATAATATGTGGTCATGTGGTCAATAATTATAAAGAGACCATGAACAAGGATAGTGTAAATGGTAGGAAATCAAACAGTGCTGCTGTCTTAAGAGAAAAAAAGACTGCAGCTAGAGATGAGTAGATTTACAGTAATAAAGTGAAGTCCCAGTTTCCCAGGTCTGGATCCAGCTTTTCCCGGCACCTGGGGAGGAGCGGCATGGAGTGGCAGTCAGTTAAAATGAAGTGCTTTGCCTCATTATTACTGTAAATTTGCTGTTCTCTAATTGCAGCCCATTTTAGGTTTTCCACCTGGGTGTTCTAGAATGGTTCTGGCAAAATGTTCTATTGACAGATGAAGCAAAAGTTGAACTTTGTACAAATGCACATTACTACAGTTGGATGGAAAAAGAACTCCATACCAAGACCTCATCCTTACTAAGAACCATGGTGAAAGGAACATCATGGTTTGGGGTTGCTTCGCTGCCTCGGACCCTGGATATCGTAAAGGAATAATAATTTAAGGCCCTGTTCACACGAGGTAAGACTACCCCATGTCAAACAACGGCTGTTCTCTTACATGTGTCACCAGTATCGGCCGGATGAACATCACTTTTTATTTTAATTGTAACACGGCCACATTCCGGTGCCATAGCCCACAATGTAAAGTACGTCCAGGAGCTGTACTTTACACTGTGAGCACAGGCTATTTTGTACGGCTGTTGTTCATTGTATAGCGTCCGCACAGACTAGACCTGTCCGTTATTTTGTGCATCCGTAGAGAACAGCGGCCATAGTGTATACAATGTGTGTATACACTACGGCCCTTGATCCATACACTGTAATGTAATTCATCAGTATCATTAAACAACAGCTGTTATTGCAACCTGCAAAAATGGTCGTAGTTTAATGCCAAAATTAAGTGTGTGAACATGGCCTAAAGATGTATCAGACCTATTTACCAGGAGATTGTATGGACACCAGTCCATGATTTCAGCTTAAATAGATGCAAGTAGTTGATACAGCAGAACAATGACCCAAAGTGCACAAGAAAATCAACTGAAGATTAGTTGAAAAAGGATGTCATTTTGGAATTATCAAGCCGTGGTCCCAACTTTTACCTTCTGCAGATGCAGTGGTATGACATAAAGAAGGCAGCGTATGCAGGGCACCCCACAAAAATATCAATAAACTGCAACTTTTTGTATAGAGAAAAGGCCCATAATTTGTTCCCAATGTTGTGCAAACCTTATTTGTAACTGCATTACATGTTTGGCGGAGAATATGCTCATTGTGGACATTGGCTACTAGCACTGGAGATTCCTTGATAATTACAGCTGGTACCTGGTCTTTCCGACACTGAAAGCGACAACCCCAGGTGCTGGCTGCGGGGATTAAACGCATGCAGCAGATGCTGTAATAACCAAGTTGTTAAGAGCAGCCTCAGGCTATGTTCACACAACATACAGTTGATGAAAAGAACGGCCATTGTCTTTAATTTACAAAACGGACGTACTTTGGATAATGCGATGATTTGTATTGACGTCCATGCAAAAAAGGCAGTCGTTTCACACAATTAATTGAACGGCCATCAAAATAATAATCATGTCAATTATTTTCAGCCGTTGCCCATAGACTTCAATGCAATTTTTTTTAAAAAGCAATGGCCACTGTTTTGAGTGCCAAATAATGGCCATTGTTTATGCAGCGTGTGAGCCTCAGACTGTATTTCCACTTGTGTTTCAGAGCAGTGATCAGAACGCTGTAAAAACCTTTTGCTCAGTTATCTCTTGCGGACATAACAAGCTGATCGTGGGGGGTGGCCACTTGAACCCCTCAGATCCCAAGAACAAAGATGCAGTCTTCCCTGGAGTGGCCTGTGTTCCATTCATTCTCTGGGGTTGCCCAATGTTACGTAATGCTGAACTCGAAAAATATAAATTTTTAATGTCTAGCAAACCCATTTTAATTATTAGCTTACAGAATTGGAGAAAGTTAAGTGTAAAAACAATGTTTTAAGACCGCTTTAGTCTCTCTATCATAATACTAAGCTTTTCTTTTTTTTAGTAGTTGACTTTAGTGAATTGCTTCAATAAGGTTATATCATAACCTTTGACATGTCACAAGTTGTTTTTAAAGCGACTCTGAACCCACAATCTGCCCCCTCCTAACCGCTTGTACCTTCTAATAGCTGGTTTTAATCCAAGATCTGTCCTGGGGTCCATTCAACAGGGGATGCAGTTATTGTCCTAAAAAAACAACTTTTACATTCACAGCCCTGTGTCAAATTGGTGTGGCCTAGAGTATGCGTGCCCTAGGATTGCACCGCCTTTCCGTTCCTCATCCCCACCATCTTCACCATTAGGAATGCGCAGGGCAGGTTTTTTTCTATTCATCACATGTCAGAACTAGGGATGGTCCGAACCCTCCGAGGTTCCGGTTAGTATGAACCCTAACGCTCTGCATCAGATTCCCGCTGATGCCGAATACAGCGGGAGGACCGCCTGGAAAACTGGGATACAGCCTATGGCTATGGCTGTACCCCAGTTTTCCAGGCGGTCCTCCTGCTGGATCCACCCGCTGCACGGAGCGGGCAGACAGCGGGAATCATTACCGAGAGTTCGGGTTTGTACGAACCCGAACTGAACTCTGTTCGGACCATCCCTAGTCATTGCACAGGTGCCTTAACGATCCAGCACATTTGCAGTGTTCAGGTTGGTGATGAATAGAAGAAAACCTGCCTGGGGCATTCCTAATGATGAAGAGGGCGGGGAGGAGGGACAGAGGGGTGGTGCAAGTCTAATGCACAGACACTCTAGGCCACGCCAATTTGTGTGCATCCTAGCCTTTATACACAGTGCTGTTCCACCCACATTTTCTTGTTTTGTCAGTGCTGGATGCCATGTTAGTGGTCTTGTAAGCTTGGCTGTTGTGATGACAGCAGAGTCGCACCACATTGTATACAGATACATTGTACACAAGATAATATTTTTAAATGTATTCATTTTTTTATTTTTGCTGTAATGATAAATATAATAAAAATGGACTGTCCCATTGTAAACCTTAAAAGTAGAAAACGTGTATGGCTTGCTGCTTGGCAACAAAGGAAGGACATGGGAATATACACCAGCTGTGCGCCTGGTCTTGAGGGATAGGTAGATGGAAGCTAGTTGATAGCCATTGCTGGATTGTATGATTTCTGGTTTACATTTCTTTTTTTACTCTGTTTGCTATTGGAACAGAATTATGAAAATCATAGTCACGATGGATCTGTTATATAACCAATACCCAGTAGCCAACAAACCTTTTTGACATTCTTTGGGTTCCATCATAGTGTCAGCCATTTTTACAGGTTAAATCTGTTATAATCTACAATGGAGGTTCCTCCCCTTTTTTTTTTTTTTTTTTTTACTTATTTGCTTAGACGCAATTGGCTGGAGGGGGCAGCTTCTACGACTGTTGCCTAGTGTTTTTTGTCTTTTTAAGAGGCGTTCTTTAGTACAGGTGACTGGACTTGATAAAATAGAGCAATACTGGTTCAGGATCTTACTATACTCAAACTCCATAAGATGGGATTTCCAGAGTTCTCTCAGCTCTGCTTTATTTAGGTGTAGTTTGATACCATTCCATCATTAGCCTTTAGCCTTTCACCAGCCCTTCTCAGTTTTCCGCCTGTGATACTCCCTGGTATATCTAATAAAAGTACGTGCATGCTTTCCAGCCTATTACTAATGCATGTAGAAAAACAAGTTAATGCAGTTGTCTATTGACAGTAGCAAAGCTTGTTCACATAGAAAGCCATTAGTCAGCACGTCCAGTATCTGGGAGGGATTTCTCAATCAGACGTGTTGGGAAATAAAATGATGATGTACAATTACAGTAATTGTGGAAGGTTGGATTGCCTTCATAATGTTACTGCCATAAGGAAAACAACAGACTTGTGAATATTCCTCTATACGGATATAGTCGTCTGTAATAGAGATGAGCGAACCTGGAGCATGCTTGAGTCCATCCGAACCTGAACTTTCAGCATTCGATTAGCGGTGGCTGCTGAAGTTGGATGAAGCCCTAAGGCTATGTGGAAAACATGGATATAGTCATTAGCTGTATCCATGCTTTCCAGACAACCTTAGAGCTTTATCCAAGTTCAGCAGCCCCCGCTAATCAAATGCCGATCGTTCGGTTTCGGATCGACCCGAACCCGGTTCGCTCATCTCTAATCTGTAAGCATTTCTGGCTTCCATAACGACTAATTCAAATGGAAAAGTATGGGAACTAAAAATGATCATTGACAACATGGCATTCAGCTTATGACCAGGGGCCCAGAGGTACAGATACTATGTGTTCAGGAATTATCAGCTGTTACATAATATATACACATATATATCTCTATGTATCAGTTATGCATATTGCAAGTGGTACTACTTGTGATTTGCGCTTAAGGTTACATTCAGACATGGTTGATTAGTTGTGGGTTTTAGATGCAGGGAGGTTTTCAAATCTGTATTCACAGATGGCGGGAAAGAAATATCACTTATTCTACAATTTGCAGCATGCCTTTTGGCATTAC
The DNA here is from genome assembly GCF_027789765.1 of Dendropsophus ebraccatus. Classification (NCBI taxonomy): domain Eukaryota; kingdom Metazoa; phylum Chordata; class Amphibia; order Anura; family Hylidae; genus Dendropsophus; species Dendropsophus ebraccatus. Next base: position 65,949,559 of record NC_091454.1, on the reverse strand, counting down.
AGAATTTTAGCGGATTATCACCCTTTGTAGTACAAAAGACAAAGAGGAGTCAAATTTGTCATTTGTAACTTTCACACTTTTTTTTTCCCCCAAGTTTGCACCTTCTCCTTATTATTGTACACTGTATTGTGCTCACTTCACCACTGCCCTTTTTTTTGTTTTGTTTGTACCCCACCTAGTGAGTGGAGTAGTGCAAAAATTAAGATAAATATATATTATATAATTTTATAATGTTTCTTTTTTTTTTTTTTTTTTTAAGGTCATATAATAAATTTTGTCTAAACTTGGAGGTCTAAATTAGATTTAAACCACATGCTTTGCTTGCAGAAGCCACGCCCCTTTGTCAGACAAGACATTTAACTGTCTAAAACACAGAAAAGGTGTACATTTTTGGGATAAAGTGAGGCTTGTGCAAAAGTTTGCAACTTTTTTTTTTTTTACGCCAGAAAGCTGGCATGCATGTCAAGTTCTCCTTAAACCTGCAGTAAAATCCCTATGTAAGGGTCCTATTACACTGAGTGATTTTTAACAATTAACGACTAACAATAAACGATTGTAAACGAGATTGTTTATCGCTAACCTGAAATCATTCACCATTTTACACAGAACGATAATTGTTAGTTACGATCGTTACTACAATCGTTATTGCGATCGTTACTATTATCGTTTATTCCTTCCGATCCCAGAAAAACAATGAACAATGTGCTATTACAGTGAACGATTAGTGAAAAAATGTGGAACTTGAGCGAAGGAACGTGGAATTACAGCGAACGATTAACGATAATTTTAGGTTCAGATCTATATCAACGACATATGAATGATTTTTTCGATCATTGCCTGCAATTACACAAAACGATTATCGTTTAAATTTGAACGACTTAACGATTTTTCGCGTGATGATCGTCCCGTGTAATAGGGCCCTAACTCTGCAACAGAGGACATATGCTACAGCCAATCATCATGAATGGAAATTCTTTGAGTGACATGATTCAAATATTGTTTTGGTCAATGGGTAACTAATAGAGATGAGCGAACCGGGTTCGAGTTTAAGTCCATCCGAACCCGAACATTTCGGCATTTCATTAGTTGTGGCTGCTGAACTTGGATAAAGCTCTAAGGTTGTCTGGAAAACATGGATACAGTCAATGACTATATCCATGTTTTCCACATAGCCTTTGGGCTTTATCCAACTTCAGCAGCCACCGCTAATCAAATGCCGAAAGTTCGGGTTCTGACCGACTCGAGCATGCTCCAGGTTCGCTCATCTCTAATAACTAACTTGGGGTTACAAAGACTTTCCACTGATTTTTTCAGTCTACTTTTTTATATATAAATAACCAGTTGTTAAAGGGGTAGTGCGGCGGTAAAAAATTATTCACAGGATAACACACATTACAAAGTTATACAACTTTGTAATGTATGTTATGTCTGTGAATGGCCCCCTTCCCCGTGTCCCACCACCCCCACCCGTGTACCCGGAAGTGTAGTGCTTTATACATACCTGATCCGTGCCGACACGCGTCCGCCTCCACACGAACCACACGAACACCTCCGATCTTCCCGAGTGCCGGCCGCGTCATCAGCTGCTCAGCCGCGATTGGCTGAGCATAACTGTGCTCGGCCAATCGCGGCTCAGCGGCTGATGACGCGGCCGGCACTCGGGAAGATCGAAGGTGTTCGGGCCGGCCGGCCGAAGATGACGTTTGGCACAAGATGGCGGACGCATGTCGGCACGGATCAGGTATGTATAATGCACTACACTTCCGGGTACACGGGTGGGGGTGGTGGGACACGGGGAAGGGGGCCATTCACAGACATAACATACATTACGAAGTTGTATAACTTTGTAATGTGTGTTATTCTGTGAATAATTTTTTACCGCCGCACTACCCCTTTAAGAATCAGTGACCTATATGGTCAGTGCACAAGCAACATGCAGTCAGTGTTAGGCTGCCTTTACACTACTGTATACAAAGGTGTATTGAGTATATATGTACTGTATAATATAGGGTAATTGTTTGCTCCTTTTCAGCTCAGTTTGTTTCCTATTTATTGTAGCTTTTGCTTTTATTCATTTGTTATTTATTATCATTATTATTACTATTAAGAAATGGCATGGGAAATTAAAATCAACCCATTGACTGTTATGGGGCAAAATGGTACTTATGCCAATATATAAACCTGCTGTTTATGCCATGTTTGTAGAAAGTGCATAAAAAATAAAAATAAAAAACCCTGAAGTGTTAACCCAGAACTGAACTATTACACATGCAATACACAGAAATGTGAGTGAGCTCTTTAGGTGGATTGTGTGCAGTCATTGTACCATCATATTAGTATCTATCATCATTTCTGATGATGCTTTTCATAGAAAAATAAGTCCTAGTTTCTTCAGTTGCAGCATAGCTTTCAGTATGATAATCTGTATAGGCACCAGAGAAGGTTTTCAGTCCTATTAGGTAATACAGCCATGGGCTTCTGTTGTGCAGCTGTATGTCTGTTTGGCATATGTTTAAGCAAGGTACGCCACTATACTGTGCAGAACTAAACAAAGAAATGGTTTAGTGGAAGTCAGTGATGGAAAATAGGCAGACTATACAGGCAGATATATTGTCTGACATGAAGGATCAGCTCTTTGACAGAAAACTTTCTGGGCATCCATGATCTTTTATATTCGTCTCTCCCCATTGAAATGAATCTGTACATTCAGCTGAACAGAGTGTACATGTACATTATGGTGAGGAGAAATGCTGTGTGTGTGTGTGTGGTTTGTTTTTATACAGATTGTCACTGTAGTAGTGTATGAGATCTGTGCATGGTCTGCACACTGCTTGTTCTGCTCTGTGCAAACAGTCATGTGTTGACACAAAAACTGGTGCTGTCTGATGCTACTGTTTGCTTAGAGAGGGGTTTATAAATGCTGGATCCTGGATGATGCCGTTTCTTTCCATGCACTAGGCTGCCTTTGACTAGTCTTTCGTATTTGTATGAATCACACAAAATTGATGAAAAGGTTCGATTGGAAAATGTAGGTAGCCTCTCACTGATGTAAACAAAAATTAATAATCTATTTTGTCAAAGGAAAATCAATGTGCACAGGAATAAAACTTTTATCGGCACTGCCCTCAGGTACTTCCATCTTATAGACATTTAATATTTTGTTTTCTCTGTTTGAGCTTCTCTGGTTTTTTTTGCATTTTACTTTTCTTAGGTGTACAATAAAATATAAAACATTTCGGAGCTGGGCCAAGCCTTTCCTTAGATACTGCATATACCAAACACATGAGAAGGAGGTTGGTCCCCCCCCCCTGGAATGTCATATACTTTATTGTACACACTGATTCTGACCCTGGGACTGGCAGTTGGGTGCAATAGTCGTCTGCCGACCCTATAGAGAAGCTCAAACATGACTGAGAGGTGTTATGTGTAAGTATGTCACTGGAATCTATGTATGACTACACAAACATACTTCATATTCTGTCTTATAAAGCGTTCAATTCTCTTGTGTTATTTGGATAGAAATAAATGTGTACTGACCTATCGGTCTGATGGAGGCCAAAAGGACACTTTTTGCCTTTGGGTAGGTTTTGTACGTGTGCTGCAAGCTTTCCCACTTTGTGGGGCAAACAAACAGCATTGGCTTCTATTTAGTGCCGTTTAGTCACTGTCCATACTTCTTCAATCCACAAGGCTAAGGATATATTGACTTGCTCACATGACACAAATTATAATGCATTCAAGTCATGTTGCAAATCTTGCAGTCACATGGCTTACATCTAAGGGCCCTTTTACAGGGGTCAATTGTGATTAGACAACAAGCGCTGATCTCACTGATCAGTATAGGTTTGCAGAGCCTTTACTAGGCTGAATTACTCATGTGGATGGGCCGCTGGATTGTTCATGTGGCCTAATAAATTAATTTCTGTTAACCACATACACCCTGTTTACAATGAGTGATGTGTTGCCATTAGTGATGATCTATATGGCCGCACATAAGATGCGACCAGCTGATGAACTAGTGTCTAATTGGCTTGCTGAGCGCTTGCCCTTGTACATGAGCGTTGCGGAATCTGTTGGCGCTATACAAATAAATATTATTATTATTATTATTATTATTATTAATATTATTATTGGCCTGTTGCCAGGAATGAGTGTTTGTAGAAATACTTATGCTGCGTTTACACAAAACGATAATTGGCCCGATCGTGCGATTAACGGTCAGAGTAACGTTTTTTTTTTTCATAATGAATAGCGTTTAGACTGTACGATATATCGTACGGAAAATTCGTTTTGCGATCGCTTAAGCCTATCTCACACATTGCTTAAATCGGCGAACGACTGTTTACACGGAACGATCTGCAAATTTTTTGCGAACTATGATTTGAGAACATGTTGTAAGATCAAAATGAACGATTTCTCGTTCGTCGTTTGATCGTTCGCTGCGTTATCACGCTATTCGCACAAAAATCGTTATGTGTAAACGCAGCATAATTTATCCCGATAATTGGCCAGTGTAAATAGGTCTTTAGTATTTGTTTCACTCATTACACACAGAGAAGATGTGCCGCTGATTAAGGCTGGGCTAACACTGTGTTTTTGCAGTCCATTTAATATATACGTTTTATGGGGGAAAAGGGTGCAAAAACTGATGCAATTGTGTGCAATCCGTTTGGATTCATTTCTCCATTTACTTCCATAATAAAAAAAAAAATGGATCAAATCGAATGTTTTTTTCTTTTCTTTTTTTTTGCTTACAGACAAATGCGCTTGACCACTTTTTTTGTACATTAAAAGTAACCATTAATAAACGGATACGTTAGACTGCAAAAACGCCATGTTTATCCAATCTAACCATGATTTTAAAGTCTGCACGAAAGTTGTAATTAGGCTAACTATGATATTGCAATGAGTTATTGTGCAGGCTGGGAGCATCTCTTAAAGGGGTAGTGCGGCAGTAAAGAATTATTCACAGAATAACACACATTACCACACCTAACGTGTGGTGCGCTATACATACCTGTCACGTGTCTCATTTACAGCAGGTTAAGACAGGTCTGGGAGGGGTTTGTGAACTGTTCAGATAAACTGGGGGGAGGGGGGACAGAGGCTTCTGCCGACAGATATTAAGCGATACTTTCATGTGATAGCCTGTCAAACGTGTAGAGCAGGAGCTCACATGGCATCATATGCAGATTATAGACTCTACAAATGTTAAATAGTTGGTGAGTGACACAGGGATATACATATTTCTGGTAATTGTGGTTAGTGGGTTAGAAAGTCTTTTACATTGTTACTGTTTGTATGTAGAAGCATATGGGGTGTCCAGTGGCGGATTAAATGTACTCTGGGCCAACCTGGGCCCCCCCCCCCAGTCAATTCGCCCACATTATAATCTGCTACTGCGTCCCCCCCCCCCCCCCCCCCCCACTGTCCCCAATAAACACTGCCTGCCTCCCCTCCCTGCTGGCCCCAATAAACATAATGTTTGGTCCCTTGCTGCTACCCCCAGTAAGCATTGCCCACCCCACCTCCACTGCCCCCAATAAACATATCGCCACCCCACCTGGTCCCCTGATGTTGCCCCCCCCCAAGGTCACAGCAGCACAGAGGATGTCAGGAGAGGAGGGTGCTGATCTTATAGGAGAGGTCCAAGCAGCACAGAGGATGTCAGGAGAAGAGGGTGCTGATCTTATAGGAGAGGACCGAGCAGCACAGAGGATGTCAGGAGAGGAGGGTGCTAATCCTATAGGAGATAGTCCCCCTTTATAGATGGTCTCCCTCTTTCCCCCTCTATAGATGGTTCCCCCTCTTTCCCCCCTTATAGATGGTCCCCCTCTTTCCCCCTTTATAGATGGTCCCCCTCTTTCCCCCTCTATAGATGGTCCCCCTCTTTCCCCCTCTATAGATGGTCCCCCTCTTCCCTCTCCCCCCTTATAGATGGTCCTCTTTTCCCCCCTTATAGCTGGTCCCCCTCTTTCCCCCCTTATAGCTGGTCCTCCTTTCCCCCCTTATAGCTGGTCCCCCTCTTCCCTCTCCCCCTTATAGCTGGTCCTCCTTTCCCCCCTTATAGATGGTCCCCCTCTCCCTCCTCCCTTATAGATGGTCCCCCTCTCCCCCCTTATAGATAGTCGCCCTCTCCCTTATAGATGGTCCCCCTCTCCCCCCTTATAGATAGATGGTCCCCCTCTCCCCCCTCCCTTTATAGATGGTCCCCCTCTTTCCCCCCCTTTATAGCTGCCCCCCCTTTCCCCCCCTTTATAGATGCCCCCCCCAGTGAGTAAATAACACAAAAATAACAAAATACAACTCACCTGCCGTCCGTTCCCCCGTCGATCTTCTCTCCTTCTGCAGTCTCCGTCTGATGCGCGGCTGCCGGGGGTGTCCGGTCCTCTCCCCGGCAGCGCGCGCATCACACAGCTCCTAGTGCCGCCTGGGCCCTGACTTCCGGTACGTGCGCTCCAGTACCGGAAGTCAGGGCCCCAGGCGGCACTAGGAGCTGTGTGATGCGCGCGCTGCCGGGGAGAGGACCGGACACCCCCGGCAGCCGCGCATCAGACGGAGGCAGCCGGAGACTCTTGTGACCGCAAGCGAAACAATGCTTGCGGTCACAAGAGTGCAGTGGGGGGGGGGAAGGGGGCCTCCCGGGCGGCATTATAATGTGGGCGGCAAGGCATGGGCCCCCCCGGAGCCTCGGGCCCCGGGCGGCCGCCCAAGCCGCCTACATTATAATCCGCCATTGGGGGTGTCCTAGGCAGGTCCTCTACAGTAGTTACTTTCGTTACAGGACATGCTTTTCTCTTTTCTTTGTAAGGAAATCATGAGTTCTGTGTTCTTTATGGGAGAATGGAACATGCCTTGAGCAATCAAGATACATTCTGTAAATTAAAGGACAACTTCAGTGACTTTTTTTTTTTTAGCTTAATTAACACACATTACAAAGTTATATAACTTCGTAATGTGTGTTGAAAAGCTATCTTGCGCCGTTCCCCCTTTTGCACAGGTAAATGAGGAAGAGGCAGTCTGGGAATAAAGGCCTTCTTGCATGGCCTGAGGCCTATGCTAAATAAGTAAGGGCCATATTACAAGGCTCAATGCACCAGGGAAGTGAGTGGCGACCTGTCGGCTCAGTGCTCACTTTCCTCTCGTTCCCCGCTCACTGCCTGTGCTATTACATGCACAGACAGCGAGTGGGGAGCAGCGGGAGGGGACGCCAGAATGATCCTTAGATTGTTTGGGTGGACCATTCAGGTCATCGACGGTCTGCAGTGCATGACAACAGGCAAGAGGAATCACAGCAGCAGACTGTCGCTAATGTTTCAAACATGTTGAAAGACCATGATCAACATACATGTGCAATTACACTGAACTATTATCTGTCTGAATGGTTGATAATTGGCCAAGTAAGACTGCTAATTGTTCAGTGTAATAGGGACCAGAGACTACTATGGTGGTAAAAGTAAAGGAATGATCACTAGATCCTTCATGTACTCTTTGAGTCATATGTTAGACAGCTGCACATTTCCTATTATACAGGGGGATGTGCAGCTTCAAGTCAGAACCATGCAATTGGCTGAGGAATGAGCATTCGCTTGTTCATTGGTTGATCTCTGGCCCGATTAAACAGGATGAGATCAGACTCTTTGGCTGATAATTGCTCCGTGTAATAAGGCCTAAAGGTGTATTGGGCTCTCCCACAGATGAGGTCAGTGGAGTTAGGGGTTGGGCGGAGGGAAAATCACTGCCTGACTTTTTTTTTTTTTTTTTTCTTGTTCTAGGAGAAATAAGCCACAGCCAGCGCTCACCATAGATAATATATGTGTATATATTTAACTAAGAAAAGATGACCTCTTCTTTACTGAGTGTATATGAAATATAAGAGGCAAGGCAATTATTGCACAACCTTTTGCTTTTGTTTTTTTTTCTTTATGATGCCAGGATGTCCATTGTGAATATTTCTGCAGATCATATCCCATTAAAATAAATGGAAGTTGAGCTGCAGAAGCTAGCACCACCACTGTACAAAGCACTGTGCATGTATCCAGGCTCTGTGGCTCACCCAAAAAGCTGATCAGGGGTGAGGGTTTAAGTGTCTACCTGTCCTGCGGAAAGGCCATCAATATCTGAAATTGGAGAACCCTGTTAACTTATGGACTATCCATAAAGAGAAGCACACACTGATCCCAGGACCTTACAGATGAGAACAGTCCAAAAACTCTTAGGACTGGTGCCCAGTGACGGGGCAGTGTCGTTAGACCTCCCACCGCAGCACTCCCAGCACTTCATAAGTTGAGGGTGTTTTTAATTAAAATGTCTCTATGTACCAGATGCAGAGACAATTCCTATGCTGGCTTAGCTTTATGAGTTGGGATTTCTGCATTATTCTGATGTGTATGGGTAGCTTTAGAGTTGACAAATGGACTAAGCAGATGCAGTGGGTTATTAGTGGCTGTTTCTTGCCCAGTACCTGATAGGTGTTCTGAACAGCATTTTGATGTGTCCTTGTCCAGGACTCCTGCCATATGCTAGTTTCTGCTAACTAAGTCACAGAGGAGTAGACCTAGTGGCTTCTAGTCATGCCAGTCGTGCACTCCACTTCGGAAGGCTAGGCTTATGATGATCTCTGCACTCAGGTTGTCAGTAAAGCCTGACTTGGAGGAAGGAGGGCATGGACAGCATGTCCAGAAGCTGCTGTGACGCAGAGTTTGGCATGGCATAGAGCACATTGACACAACACTAGATGGCTGTCCAGCACACCTCTCGTACTGGGGCAGTTTTGAGGGCTTTAGAGACTTGACAGGCTCAAGGAATTAGTACCTACATCCTTAACAGGGAGTAGGTTAAGGAGACCCTAAACCTAGAAAATGCACAAAAATGAAATACACCAGCAATTCCTCTCTTTATTTGCACTTCTGCATTTACCCTGATGTCTCATATTGCAAATAAAATGATGGTAAACGATAAATATGTAGAGAAATATTGTGTGTCCTAGGAGATCATCCATTGCGTGGCTACAGCAGGAGCCTCCCCCCTGTGTCCTGGCGGCACAAGGAGGCAAATACTAAGCATTGCCCCTTTTTCTAAGCCACGCCTCTTAGCTGATCACCTGCAGAAAATGGAACAGATAACCCCAGTGTCACTTTGAGAATACTGCAGACTGATGAACCTTGTGGACGAGATTATCTTCTGTTCACTTCTATCATCATGTGTAGTGACCACAACCACACAGAATGTTCTAGTCTCCACAGTCCACAGCAGCATTTTCCCCAGACCTACAATCTTCCCCTCCCCCAGATACTGTCCTCTGTAGGCCTCCTCTCTACTGCTTGCTTCCTGTTTTCCCCTGGACTTCAGGAAATAACAGAGAACAGTTCTGTCAGACTAAAACCCAGGTTTCCTAACCCTGCCTGCTAATGGACGTAGACCTGCCGCCTGGTTTGGGAGAGCTTTGATGTCTGACATAACTGCTTCCAGTAAAGGGGTCACATTATGCAACATGTATTTCTTATTCAGTGTAATGTGTGTCTTTTGCAATTTTGTCTCTCTTCTCTAGTTTTCCATCTAAATATTATGTGACCTTTTACAGGATCGCACCAGAACATTTGACATGCATTCACTGGAAAGCTCCCTGATCGACATAATGAGAGCAGAAAATGACTCCCTGAAAGGTAACTATGCGTTTCTGTCACCTCTTTCCACGTGATGTTTGCCGTTCCTCTATGTGCGATATGGTCAGACCTGAGAAGACATCGCAGACACAACTTGTTCACGTTATCTGCTTTAGTTTTGCACTCACTTTTTTTGCCTGGCTAGGACACATATTTACTTTATGTGTAGGTGCCCTTGGTGTTCTATTAGACAAAGCAATTTTTCATTCTCACCAATTAACGATCAACGATTGCAAACGAGCGCTTTTGGGAAACACCTGAAATTGTTCACCGTAATACACAGAACAATAGTCGTTAGTTAATATAAGGCTGGGTTCACACTACGTTTTTGCAATCTGTTTTTTTTTTTTTTTTTTGCAGAAAAAAAGGGATGAAAAAATGGATGCAATTGTGTGCATCCGTTTTTTCATTGGCTTACATTATAAAAAAAAAAAATGGATCAAAACAGATCTTTTTTTTAACAGACACAAAAATGAGGTTGACTCGGATGGACACAATTGCATCAGTTTTTTTGCAAAAAGCCGATTGAAAAAAAAAACGGATCGCAAAAACGTAGTGTGGACCCAGCCTTAGAGTTAAGATTTTTCATATACTCTTGTAGTATTATTTATTATTATTTTATAAAGCACCCTTAAATCCAGAGCGCTATACAATAGATAGGGGTAACAAGCAAGAACAGGTGAAGATCAGGACACATTACATGAAAGCAAAAGACAGGTTGGTACATGGGGGAAGAGGACCCTGCCTGCAAGGGCTTACAATCTATAAGGTACGGGGAGAGAAACAGGAGGTAAAGTGCAGCCAGTCAAGTGTGATGCAGAATTGTAGGTTGTAGCCTAGTTTGAAGAGATGGTTTTTTTAGGTCACTTTTGAAGGACATGATGGTGGATTAGAGCCGGGTGTGTCGGGGTAGCGAGTTCCAGAGTATGGGGGAGGCTCGGGCAAAGTCTTGGAGCCTCCCTCCGGTACGAACAAGGGGGGAGTGCAGACGGAGGTCACTGGAGGATCGAAGGTTGCGTGAGGGACAGTAGCGGGATATCGGGTCAGAGATGTACGGAGGGGACAGGTTGTGGATGACCTTGTACGTCATGGCCAACAGTTTAAAGTGAATACATTGGGCAATGGGGAGCCAGTGAAGGGATTGGCAGAGGGGAGAGGCAGAGGCAAAGTGAGGGGAAAGGTGGATTAGTCTAGCAGCAGAGTTTAGGATAGACTGGAGGGGATCAAGGGATGGAAGATGGAAGACCAGAGACAGTAGTCCAAGCGGGAAATACTGAGAGCATGTACCAGCAGTTTAGTGTGAGAAAAGAGCGAATTCTGGAAATGTTTTTGAGGTGAAGGCGGCAGGAGGTGGTCAGGGCCTGAATATGTGGTTTAAAAGACAGGGCAGAATGAAAGGTGACCCTGAGGCAGGGACTTGGGGGACAGGGGACAGAGTGCAGCCATTGACGGTGATTGACAGATTAGACGGCGGGGTGGAACGGGATGGGGGAAAGATAAGTTCTGTTTTGTTCATGTTGAGTTTTAGAAAGCTGGAGGAGAAGGAGGATATGGCCGATAGACACTCTGGAATCCTGGATAGTAAAGAGGTGACATCCGGACAAAGAATGTGTACATACGCCAAAATATTTGCTGGTCTGCTCAAAAGATTATGGTCTACTCAAAAGATGCGGTCAGCAACCATACTAACAAATTTCCGTTAGTCGTTTGATTGTTGCCTGCATACACACTGAAATATCATCCATAATCTTTCTGTGTAATAGGGCACTTAGTGTTCCCTCTCCTTGATGCTCATTTACACCTCTGTCTTGCTCCACACACCATCACTTGTTTAGCTATCTGCGCTTTTTGAAAGGATGAATGTGAGGCGTTGCTGGAGTATTCATTTGGCTTCAAACGAAAAAAAGGTGATGTGAATTCATGACAGAAGGTGAATGAGGGTGAAAATTGTTTTGACAGCTAGAATTGGGATGTTTAACGCTAAGCAGAACAGTTGTAGCAAGGAAGAAGTTATAAATGCTATCATCTCATAGACTAGTCTGGAGCTTTCTTATAGTCCCTCCCTACTGCTGTTTGCTAACAAATAGATAATATTCTAAGAGTATAATCCCACAATGAGGCTAAGAACTTCATACATAATCCTTTATAAGACCATACTTCTTTTTTTACCATGAATTGCCTCAGTTTTTGTGTTTTTTTTTGTTTTGTTTTTTTTTACAGGTGAAATGTGTTAAAAATGTGTGCAATTAAGGTAATTTATGGTAAAAACCAGAGATGAGCGATTTTACAGCAATAATGAATCGAAGCACAGCCGGCTAACTTTTAACTGACTGCCGCTCCTCCCCAGGTGCTGGGAAAAGCTGGATCCACTCCTGGTAAATGAAAGCAGACTGATGAGCAGATTGTAGAAATAACAAAGCGCTTAATTTCATTATCACTGTAAAATCGCTCATCTCTAGTAAAAACATATAAGGTTTGAAAAAAATTTTTTTAGAACTTTTCAAAAGCAATGTGTTAATATAACCTTAGGGGTTATCTCATATCGCTTTCACTGCAGCATTACCTGTCACCTAATGCATGGGATAATGCACATATGCCTGCAGTCTTGCAGAGCAAAAGCAGTTTTTTGCTGTCTAAGAGATCTTATACAGCTTCATACAACCTCTGAGCTGTACTGAGCCAAAGAAGTCTATTGGGCCCTATGGTACCTCCAAAAAAAGTGACATGTTGTGGATACTTTACTGTCTCAATGCAGGAAGTGGGTCTTATAGACCTTACACAAGCAGTAAGCCAGGGTGTTTTTCCTGGTTATGTCTCATGACCCCAAAAATCAGAACATTTGAATTGTCTATGTCATGTATATATATATATTTTTTTTTTAAAGTGACAGGGACACTTTAATTCCCTGCCTCTGCCTTAGTGGATCCATCAGGGGGCAGAGTTGGAGCAAAATTCTGCCTCTCAGGCTAGGTTCACACTATGTTTTTGCAATCTGTTTTTTTTTTTATGTTTTTGCAAAAAAATGTATATAAAAACTGGATGAATTTGTCTGCGAATCCTTTTTTCCATTGACTTCCATTATTTAAAAATGAATCAACACATCCTTTTTTCTAACGTACACAAAAGTAAGGTCAGCTACATTTCTGTGTGCGTCAAGTCAATAAAAACATTGCATGCATCCGTTTTTCCATATGTTTTTTGCAAAAATGGATGAGAAAAAATCTGATTGCAAAAACGTAGTGTGAACCCAGCCTTACTGCTTTTACTGCAGTCTGTACATGTATGGATGCTGCTGTTGGGTTAAAGCTACGTGTAGCAGATGAAGTGCAGTGAAAAATCCTGCCAATGCGCCGCTTTACCGCAGATGAGTGCAGTTTTCATATTGATTACCAAGCGGGTAAAAGAGCAGTAACTCGCACATCAGTACAGGTTCTGGCTCCTCTAATAGAGGTAGTGATATTGCGAGTAGCCTGAAATGGAAGCATGTGTGTTGTCAAATAATCTGCAATCTGTTGTTAGACTCAATTTGTCTACAAAATACCTGTCTCCTATTTGTGCGTATTCCTCACTTTATAAACTGTAAATTGAAAGGACTGATACTAAAAACTGAACACTGAACCTTGAGATGACCTGCAGTAGGTTAATACTAACTAGATTAGACAGGGTTCACATCTAAAAGCTAGCCTATGCTTGTGATATGTCAGAAAAGCAGCCATCCGGTGTGTCGCTGTATACTGCACAGTATTCCCGCAGGATCCATTCGTTACAAACGCAGTGTAATTGTGACAACGCTTGGTAGGTTTGGGAGCGTACACTGCTTTTTTGCAGGCCCCGGAGGTGCAGCTGCGGTTTGAAAGTTAGTCATAAGAAGACAGCAGGCGGCATTTTATGCTGCCATCCATGATGGTATATAAACTATTCCTTCCCTTCATTCTTTGGACAAAACTTTGGGTCTAAGCAGACAACGTTTTTAAATCTGCTGTAACACACACGTTCATACATGCATGTTTTTTCCCACTCCACCATTTTCAGAATGCATTAGGTTTGGCTGCACCAGCCATCTTCTGCAAGTCATCAGCACTACACTTCCCAGCTGCCTCTTGGAAGCCTGTCTGTGTGAGGTGCAGTACATCTGGCCAGGTGTCTTTCATCTCAGCCCTAGCCTGCAGATAGACAATGAAATAGATTAATGATGTGACATCATTCTCTAGACATAGGGGAGGGGGGGTATGACCACCGATGAGCAGCATACTGCATAACTAGCTCACTGTAATAGCAGTGCTTATGACCTGTAATTGTTACCATGGGGATAGCAGTGGAGACTCTGCAGATACAGCGCTGAGGAAGGAAACTGCTGGGAAATGTCAAATTATCCTCAAAAGTATAACTATACTATATATATCAGGGGAATCATAAACTGACATGTATACATATAGTAACTTTATAATACCAGATCCATGGTTATAACCTCATTCACTCAACAAATGTCTGAACAAATTTCTAGCATTTTTTATTAACCTTTGATCTGTCAAAAGCCCGCTCAGAGGTTAATTCAGGAGAAGAAAGATTAGGGGATGTTTGCACATGTTGGGCTATGTTCACACATAACATTTGATGTGCGCTTAAGTAGCGATATTTTGTGCAATTTGCTGGAAAACATCAATATTTTTGTCAAAATTGTAGCAAAAACAACGCTATTACATCGAAATTGCGAATTTGTGGCAAGATAGAATATCTTAACACTAATTAAACGTGCAGTAAATGCTATGTGTGAGCATAGCCTTGACGTTTCATTGCGTTAACGCAATAAAGGGTGGCTGGATGTCAACGGGTTCACACTGCATTTTTGCAATCAGTTTTTTTAAAGGGGTTATCCAGCGCTACAAAAACAATGCCACTTTCCCCCTACTGTTGTCTCCAGTTTGGGTGGGGATTTGAAACTGTTCCATTGAAGTAAATGGAACTTAATTGAAAACTGCACCTGAACTGGAGATAACAGTAGAGGGAAAAGTGGCCATGTTTTTGTAGCGCTGGATAACCCCTTTAATCTGTTTTAGCAAAAAAAAAAAAAAGAGAAAACTAATGCATTGTGTGCATTCGTTTTTTCATTGACTTTCATGATAAAAAGGGGATCAAAACGTTTTTGTTTTTTTTTTACGTACACAAAAATGTGGATGGCCCCATTTTTACGTACGCTTAAATGATCCATATTTTTTATAATAGAAGTCTATAAAACAGATCAAAACATATGCACACAAATGCATCCGTGGTTGTTTTTTTTTTTTTCTTAAACAGATTGTAAAAACGCGGTGTGAGCCCAGTCTAACAGTTTAACACACCGTATACGCAGCGCATTTACTGCTGCGATACGCAGCAAATACACAGCAGATGCCCAGTTTAGATCTAAATAACTGAACACAGCATTAAATCTGCTGCGTATACGGTGTGTGTGTTTGTACCCTTACAGTATGTTCGCACACTGAGTTTCATTGCAATATTGCAATGAAGTCTCCTGGGTGGCAATTAAAAAACTAATGCAGTGGACTGATGCACTATCGCTGTGTGAATACAACCTAAGGGCTGGAAACAGACCCCTTTAAAGGGGTTATCCAGCGCTACAAAAACATGGCCACTTTCTTCCAGAGACAGCCCTGCTCTTGCCTCAAACTTGGGCGGGGTTTTTCTGCTCGGTTCCATTGAAGTGAATAGAGCTTAATTGCAAACCGCACCTGAACTGGAGACAAGAGTCGTGTTGTCTTTGAAAGAAAGTGGCCATGTTTTTGTAGCACTGGATAACCCCTTTAAGCAGCTCCTTTTGAATGAGACAGCAGCCAACACTATATATGAATACAATGAGACAGTAGAAGAGAAACTAAAAAAAGACCTGTGGAAAAAATGGTTTATTTACAACATATACAGAGAGAATAAAAAATGCTTTTAATATGTACAACGCCTTTAACCCCTTAACGACATCAGGCGTAAACTTACGCCCTCGCGCCCTGGTACTTGGCGCATCAGGGCGTAAATTTACGCCCGATGTTTCCCCGATCGCTGCGTGTTCGCACACAGCGATCGGGGAAGATGGCCTGCTATAAATCATAGCAGGCCATCTTAGCTTCTCGGCACGGGGGGTGGTTAACACCCCCCGTGCTTACGATCGCCGCTATAGGCTGATCAATTCAGATCAGCCAATAGCGGCGATCGGAACCTTTCCGGGTCATCGGTGACTCGATGACCCGGAAAAAAAATGGCGGTCGGTGCTGTCCGAGGACGGCACCGACCGCCATTACTGTAAAAAGTAATGGTGGTCACCGTGCCGGCGATCGGGCCGGTGGCACGGCGATCAGAGTCCCACAAAATAATAAATACCTGCCCTGGACCCCTCAGCTAGGTAGCGGAGGGGTCCAGAGCAGGTATTTGTACATTACTCACCTGTCCCGGGCTCCTGATCGGCGTCTTCCGGGTTCGCGGCGTCCTCCGTCATTCCGTTCGGTCTTCTTTCGGCTATTTTCCGCTCCAGCCTCGTCATTTTCCGGATTTTGCGCTCTGCTGCCCTCTAGCGGCTGATATGTGTAATACACTTATCAGCAGCTACAGGGATGTTCAGAATGTAGAAAAAGTTTTGGTTTTTTTTCCCAATTTTTTTTTTTTCTATTTTCCGCACCCTATCGCCGCTGAGTGTTGATCAGCATCGCACGAAAGTGCGCTGCTAATCAGCAACTCCTCCTTTTTGGCGTAGGGTGTTTTTTTTCTATATTCTACTGCCACGATCTGCTGATAAGTGGCGCACATAAGTGCGGCATTTATCAGCAACTCCTCTGTTGGCGTAGGTTTTTTTTTATACTTACTGTAAGAAAAACACGTAAAAAACACTACATTACACCACACTACATTAAATAAAGTTTGAGACTTCACCACTACATACCCCATATACTAGTCCCCGTATAAAGATGGCCCCCAGGGTGTTTTCGGCGTCAGAGGGATACGTTATTGCCTCCGACACCGAAACAGCCAGTGAGGATGAATGGGGGGGATCCTTATTTCCTCCATTCATCCTCATCATCCAGTGACGTGTCTGGGGGTAGCGTAGCGTACGCTGCCCCCCAGACACGTCTTTTCCGCCAGTACCGTCCCAATAAGAGATCACGGTATGGCGTAAAATTCTACAAACTCTGTGAGCATACCTCAGGGTACACTTACAGATTTAGGGTACGTGCACACTGCGGAATGGCAAAGGATAACCCTTTGTGCATTCCGCAGCTGGCACCCGCTGGCGGACTGATGCAGGCACGCGTCTCCACCCGTGTCATAGACTCCATTCTATGCACGGGCGGATTCCGTCGTCCATCCAAAGAATTAATACGTTGGACGGAGAGCGGAATCCGCCCGTGCATAGAATGGAGTCTATGACACGGACGGAGACGTGCGCCTGCATCAGTCAGCCGGCGGGTGCCAACTGCGGAATGCACGAAGGGTTATCTGTCGCGATTCCGCAGTGTGCACGTATCCTTAGAGTGTATGTAGGAAGGGACACCCGAATGCAGCCCCCAGATGCCCCCTCCCCCCCCCCATCCTCGGAACAAGTGGGAAGATCGTCCGGGAACTGATCTTCCCACTGCTAGATAAAGGTTACCACCTGTACGGGGATAACTTTTATGCCAGCACCCCAGCTAAGTAGGTATGGCCGCCATTCCCATTAGAGGATGCCATGATGCAATTACAAAGCCTCTGTGCGGCCAGGACAGTAGAAACCCCCCACAAGTGACCCCATTCTGGAAACTACACCCCATAAGGAATCTAACAAGGGGGGCAGCGGGGATATGGCCCCCTGGTGACGGCCACATTTGGGACGTGAAAATGAAAAAAAATGGTATTTTTTATTTTCTCTGCACATGTTCTATGTAAGTGACTGTCACCAGTGGGGTCCATGTCCTCACTGCACCCCTTGTTAGATTCCTTATGGGGTGTAGTTTCCAGAATGGGGTCACTTGTCGTAATTGCGACATGGCCTCCATCCTCCATTCCAGCCTCTAAATGGCACTCTGTCCCTTTGGTGGCTTGCCCTGTGCCCATATGGCACATTATGTCCACATGTGGGGTATTTTCGTACTCAGGGGAAACTACCCTACACGTTTTGTGTTCATTTTCTTTTTTAACCCCTTGTGGAAATGGAAAAAATCAAGGCTAGACCAACATTTAGTGTAATTTTTGTAAAATTTTTACTCTAAATCATTAATCTTGTCATGATTTTTTTCATTTTCACAAGGGGCTAAAAGATAAAAAAAAAAACAATAAATGTGTAGAGCAATTTCCCCTGAGTACGGAAATACCCCACATGTGGACATAAAGCGCTATGCGGGTGCAGGGTAAGCCTCCGAAGGGAAGGAGCGCCATTTCATTTTTGAAGGCTGGATTTGGATGGAGTGGATTTCGAGGGGCCATGTTGCATTCAAAAGGCCTCTGTGTTGCCAAAACAGTTGAAACCCCCCACAAGTGACCCCATTATGGAAACTACACCCCTCAAGGAATGTAACAAGGGGTGTAGTGAGCATATGGACCCCACTGGTGACGGGCACAAATGTGGAACAATGTGGCGTGAAAATGAAATATTACATTTTTTACACTATAATGTTGGTTTAGCCTTGAATTTATCATTTTCACAAGGGGTTAAAAGAGAAAAAAACACACAATATGTGTAGAGCAATTTCCCTCGAGTCCGTAAATACCCCACATGTGGACATAAAGCGCCATGTGGGCGCAGGGCAAGCCTCCAAAGGGAAGGAGCGCCATTTGGATTTTGGAGGTTGGATTTGGCTAGAATGGATGATGAACGCCATGTCGCATTTACAGAGCCCTCGTGCTGCCAAAACACTGGAAACCCCCACAAGTGACCCCATTCTGGAAACTGCACCCCTCAAGGAATCTAACAAGGGGTGCAGTGAGGATATGGACCCCTTGATGACGGGCACATTTGTGCCATGAAAGTGAAAAAATGAAATTTTTTACTTTTACGGCACATTGTTCCACATTTGTGCCCGTCACCAGTGGGGTCCATATGCTCACTGCCCCCCTTGTTAGATTCCTTGAGGGGTGTAGTTTCCAGAATGGGGTCACTTGTGGGGGGTTTCCAGTGTCTTGGCAGCACGAGGGCTCTGTAAATGCGACATGGCCCTTGAAATCCTTTCCAGTGAAATTCAGCTTCCAAAAGCCAATTGGCGCTCCTACCCTTTGGAGGCTCGTCCTGCGCCCCCTTGGCACTTTATCGCCACATGTGGGGTATTTCCGTACTCGGGAGAAACTGTGCTACACATTTTGTGTCTTTTTTTTTCCTCTTATCCCTTTAAGAAAATGAAAAATTGAAGGCTAGAACAACGTTTTAGTGTAAAAAATAAATTTTTCTTTTTTCACGCCATATTGTTCGGAAAATCTGTGAAGCACCTGTGGGGTCCAAATGCTCACCGCACCCCTTGTTACATTCCTTGAGGGGTGTAGTTTTCTAAATGGTGTCCCTTTAGGGGTGTTTTTTAGGTTTTGGCACCCCAGAGCCTCTGCCAACCTGAAGTGGTACAGTCAGAAATGACCAAATATAATGGAGCCATTGAAATTCACTAGGCGCTCCTTTGTATCTGAGGCTTGTGGTTGCGTCAAATAGCGCAATAGGGCCACATATGGGGTATTTCTATAAACTGCAGAAACGGGGCAATAATTATTGGGGTGCATTTCTCTGGTAATAGGTTTATAATTATGAAAACTATTGGATTACAATAAAATCTCTGCACAGAAAATTAAAATTTTCAAATTTCTTACACACTTAGCTTTTATTTCTGTGACTCCCCTAAAGGGTTAAAACACTTTCTGGATATGCTTTTGCAGAGTGTGGGGGGTGCAGTTTCTGAAATGGGGTGCTTTGTGGGGCTTTCTAACATACAGGCCCCTCAAATACACTTTAAGGCTGGGTTCACACTATGTATATTTCAGGCTGTATTTGTGAGGCTGTATAGCAACCAAAACCAGGAGTGGATTGAAAACACAGAAAGGCTATGTTCACATAATGTTGTAATTGAGTGGATGGCCGTCATTTAATGGCAAATTTTTGCTGTTATTTTAAAACAACGGCTGTTATATTGAAATAATGGCAGTTATTTACCGTTATATGACGGCCATCCACTCAATTTCAACATTGTGTGAACAGATCCTTTCTGTGTTTTCAATCCACTCCTGGTTTTGGTTGCTATGAGGACCTGACTTGAGGACCAAATACTGCCTGAAGTATACAGTGTGTGAACCCAGCCTAAACCTGAACAGGAACCTAAAAATATCAGATTTTGAAATTATACTGAAAATTTGGAAATTTGCTGCTAATGTTTTAAGCTTCCTATTGTCTAAAAAAAAATGAAAGATCGTTTAATAAATGGCGCCAACATAAAGTAGACAGAATGTGAACACAAGAAGACAGGTGGCTCAACCAAATACTACATGAAACTACGGGGGTGCCACTCAATGTCTAGATAACAATCATATTCAACCATAAAGAAACAAAGAGCTAGACATAAGTCAAAGAGTGCACTCCACCATATAATTTATGAAAAAATAGAAAAAATAAATTTTATTGAATATACTCACATAGAACACTACACCAATACAATTAAAAACACTTAAAAAAGTTTCAGTCATTAACATACGAGTCTACGGTCTACCCACACAATCAGTATTGGGTATCAGACCTACGGGGGGTAGCAAACAAATAATATTGTTAACATGACCCAAATATAATATATTTAAGATGTCAAAAAATAAAGAAGTCAAATCCCTAGGCACCGCGTATAAAAAACCAGTGTAGCCTAGAGAAACAGTGTTAAACAAAATAAAGCCTTAATCAAGTCAGAAAATATAATCAAAAACCATAATGATGGAAACATGAATCCAAATATCGGCAAAACAAAAGACCAAGGTACTGCACTACAAAGATATCAAAATGTATGTCTGAAGAGATATCACCCAGAGCAACACAGGATAGATGTCGGTGCCTAAATGGATCAAGGGTCATGGAGCTACTACCCCCGGAAAAGAACCCCACGCGTATCGTCACCCTCCGGTGACTTCGTCAGGAGTGAAGACTATGTGTCACAGTGTCCTTAAATACTTTGGTCAAGCTAAATATCTATACAATACAGCTGTTAAATTAGCTAAATTAGATGATCGCAACTACCTGGTGGTGTTATGCTGTGTGGATGACCCATCCAGACATGGCCGCTCTCGGCGTCCTCTAACGCCTAATGCGCATGTCCGTGCGCATAGTGTCATGTGATCATGACGTAGCCCGGCTTTGTGGGAACACATGACTACCCGTACAGAAAGTCATGTGGCTCCCATGTGATACAATGTTCACGCATGCAAAGCGAATTGGATGTAGTCATGACGTGACCCGACTTAAGGAATCACGTGACTACCAACACAGAAGATCATGTGACTATTATGTAATACAGAGTTCGCGCATGCGAAAAAACTTAGACAAAATAGAAAAAGAAACAGACTTATTTCAAGATAACCAATACTCGCACTTCGGTGGCCAGGCTAAAAAACGGGTCCTACATCAAGTGGGTATAAAAAGGAACCACCCAATATAAAGTGCTAACACATAACATAAAATAACTCAAACGATTGTTATTATTGTAGGATATTCATTATTTTTAGAACACCTAATATACCCATGACTTTATATATATTTATTTTTATTTTTTGATTTTTTATTTTTTTATTTCTTTATATTTTGTATTTTATTATATTATTTTATATATTTTTATATCTTTTTTATTGTATTATTATTTATTTATTTGTTTTTTGATTTTTACTTTTGTGCTATTTTACTATTTATTTATGGTTATGTATTTATTATTATTATTATTTATTATTATTTATTTTTATTTATTTATTTATTATTTATTCTTCTTTTTTGTTCATTTATCATTATTATCGTTCACTATTTATTTTTTATATATATGTATAATATTATTTATAATTTACCATGCATGTAACTTATTTTATTTCCCATTAACTTAATTCTAGTCTAAATAAACCCTTCCATAGACATCAAACTACCACAGTGAAATATAAATATGATTTAATGTGTGTATATATGTGATGTACCGTATAATAAAATGCTATAATAAATAAATCTCCCACCTTGATTAAAATGCACCCGTCTATTAAGCCTGGCCACCGATAAAAAATGAAAAATAATAAATACAAGGTAACCTGAAAATAGCTAGCAAAAGAGGAAGAAAGAAAGAAGAAGTCCACAGAGGGCCAAACGAACTACGACATTTTTGGGTTAAGGAAGCATCAAGTAGAAGGTCATATCGAAATACACATTCTACAGCCAACAAAGAACCATACGGTCCTACAGAGTTGGATGCGTTTTCCTATTTGGCATCTGCGAAAGTCCATGTCTGTGTAATCAATATAGATCTATCCAGTCCATCTAACTCAGTCTATTCAGGAACCATTGGGGAGAAATTACAACTCCATGTGTATGTAACTTTCTTGGTTTCAGGAATATCCAAAACAGTGGACCATACGGTCCTAGTGGGTCAGCGATGGTGGAAAAATCCGCGGATGGTCCTTATACAAAGGTCCAGTGACGAGGTTAGAATTTTCAGGCACCTCCGTACATTTCAGAACAATCACTCAGGGGCGACCCTATCACTAAATGTGAAGTGACAAAAAATAAACATCGAAGGGACAAAACATATATCGGTGGGGGGGGGGGAGAAAAAAAAAAAAAAAAAAGGGAAAAAACTAATAAACAAACCGTGCATTGCACACCCACACAAAAACACTCTTGAGTGTTAAAAACTAATATCAAAATCTGTCTAACTTGAATTAAGCGAATATACTGAATACGAATTATGTGAAAACAAACATCTTCCTTAATTAAGTGAAATTACTAAACACTGATTATATAAAGAGCTGAACATAAAGTAGACATGTTGCTAATGCTATTTAATATATAATTTATGTGGTATAACCACTTTCTGTATACGCAAAAAAGTTTCAAAGTTGGAAAAATACATTTTTTCACATTATTTGGGTTTTTTTTCATAAAGATTCGTTATGAGTATCGACTCCAATTTACCAGAAATGTAAAGTACAATATGTCACGAGAAAACAATCTCAGAATCAGCCGGATAGGTAAAAGCATCCCGAAGTTATTAATGAATAAAGTGACACTGGTCATATTCATAAAATTTGTCTCTGTCATTAAGGCCATTTCAGGCTCTGTCCTTAAGGGGTTAAAGAAAAACATTTTTCTCCATAAGTCTTTAAAAAAATCATTAATTATGAATTTATTTTATGTTCTATCGGCCTGAGCCTTTATATATTAATATTAGTGATAAGCAACAAGGTGTTCTAGAAAATGAGTTCTCACCTCCCCTGTGTTCTCTGCCGTCCCTTATACTTGTGTCAGACTACTAAAGGCAATGAGGTAGCAGGAAGAACGGGAGCAAAAAGAAGGTGGTGCTTCTGCTGCCACGTCTTCACCATGATCAGCTATTTTATAGTTTAGTAAGGGGCTACATTATTTCTTAAATATTTCTGTGTAGTCCTCTGTATATTAACAGACCTAGAGGATGATGCTAGTATTGTCCTGTGGACAATATACGCAGTGCTTGAAGTCATGCTGTGTACATGAGTCATTCAGGCCAT
Organism: Dendropsophus ebraccatus; assembly: GCF_027789765.1. Taxonomy (NCBI): domain Eukaryota; kingdom Metazoa; phylum Chordata; class Amphibia; order Anura; family Hylidae; genus Dendropsophus; species Dendropsophus ebraccatus. The sequence goes on along the minus strand of NC_091454.1, from coordinate 65,926,187 downwards.
GGAGGAGGCCTGTATGTTGCATCTCAGCCCGGTCTAAATAGCACTTGACCTTAGAAGGAAAATGTGATTTTATAATTTTCCAAACAGCCAAAGGTCCTCTGTCATTTGTTTTTTTTACTCAGCTATGTGTCCATTTACTGGATGCCCCTGCTTAGAATAGTGTAGTCTAGTATGCTATTCTATAGAGCTGTATACTGCTTTCCCTGCATATACAGTAGATGTAATATGAACAGAGCCCAAGTAAAGCTTGCATGAACCATGATAAATTTCCCTCAGTGCAGATCCTCCTGAGTATACGGTATGATGGTTTATTTTTGGCTCCGTATAATTGGCCTACATGTAAGAATATATAACAGGGCACTTCAGATTGGATTTGGTCTGTTATCAGCTGTTCACAACCTGCTGTACTCTAGGGGCTGTACTAGGAAGGAGAAAAAGAAGCAACATCCAACAACGTTCCATTGCTGGTGGCTTGGGTACTGACCTGCCAGCTGACATCCATATATGTGTATTTAGTAGTGCCATATTGCAGTCTCCTTTCCTGATTCCCTTATAATGGTAAACTGTTGTAAGCTATCTATTCCCTTCTGCCGAGCTCCTGCTTCTTTACTTTTCAGTGGAATTCAGGGGCATCCACCCTTTCCAAGCAGTAATAAGACACAGGACCAGTTGTCCAAGGAATCTTGTACACAAGATGTTTTATAGAGCAGGATACATACACTCCTAACTGGGCAACGCCTGCAGGCCTCAGCTCTCCCACCTATTGTACAGTTTTGCCAGGGTTACGGAAACACAAGTCTTATGTAAAAGACAGTCTAGTATGATGTATTGGAGAACCCCAGTGCAAAACACTTTGGACATATTTCTTACAGCTAGATGTTAGAAACTGGATGTGCGAATGGCAGTTGTCTCAGGTTATCTGTAAGATCTCAACTCTGCCCTTTAAAAACAGTAGATGAAGTGGATGACCTTGTACTGGGCCACCACAGGGGTGAAGAACTGCAAATGGCTTATTGTAGGTTGATGGTGTGTTTACATGAAACGATTATCGATTGAATTTTCACGATAACTATCGCATTTGAGCGATAATCGGCTCGTGTAAGCACGAGCGATCAATCGTATATTTTGATCTTAAAACATGTTCTCTAATCGTCAAGCCATGGGGATGGAATATACAGAGAACAGAAACGGAAACAGGCAGCTCTGTACATTAAGTGGCCATTCACTTCAATAAGAGCCGAGCTGCAGTGACCTACTATAGCAGGGGTAGGGAACCTTGGCTGTCCAGCTGTTGCAAAACTACAACTCCCATCATGCATGGACAGCTAAAGCTTTGGCTGTCCAGGCATGATAGGAGTTGTAGTTTTGCAGCAGCTGGAGGGCCAAGGTTCCCTACCTATGCACTATAGTCACTGCATACATAATATATAGTGCATAGCAAAAGATACAGCCGTCACTGTTCACACCTTATGTATATGGTTATGCAGGTAAGTTGTGGGGCAAAGTAATGTGTCTATCACTGACTGATGACTAGGTGGTGCACAGACCTGAAAGTCCAGATATGGTAAATCCACAATGAAAAAACAGCAAAAAGTCCAGCACTCACCAGTCAGATGAATATAGAGTGCAGGTTATTCGGGGGACACAGGCTCAGGCGTGTAAAGGGAAGATGTCCAGCAGAAGCATACAGGAGGGTCAGACGACAGTCGTTACGCGCTCACACAGTGCTTTGTCTAGTCAGGCACCAGACTGGTGAGTGCTGGACTTTTTGCTGTTTCTTCATTGTGGATATTATATATAGTGCTCTCTGCTTCTGGCTCTGTGTATGTAGGTCAGACTCCCACTGCTTAAATATTGATGGACTATTGGAGGGTAGGCATTCAATAAAGTCCTTTAAAACCCCTTTTTAAAGTTACAGAAACTTTTCTAATAAGTAAAAAATTTTTAAAACCTGAGGCTGCACTACTACAAGGCTTTCACTTAAGTCTGCTCAGCTGGTACCCTGTCCTTGTTCAGTCTTTCGGATATGAATTCAAGTCTCCATCTCCACAAATGTTACACAGTCCTGTGCTTTGGCCATGTAGCAGATGGGTAGGGTTTTTAAGGACACTGATGATTATCTAAATGTTTCTGTGGGGAACAGAACATAGACAGAAGATTTGTGACCTCCACAGCACAGAAGCCTGAGGCACTTCTTCTGTAACAGAAGTACTGAAGAGCCTTACTGGTTTCACACCTATACACTATAGCTAACTTTACATGCATGTATTTCACGATTACAAAAATGCTTTAGGGTGCATTTACACATACAGGAGCTGCAGCAGATTTGATGCGGTGTTTATTTATTTAGTTATATTGATATCTGCACCATCAAATCTGCTGCGGATCCTGTAAGTCAAACTGGCATGGCCTAGAGCATCCATGGCCTGGCCTGGATGGAGGCTGGGAGAGAGGTGCTACAGGCAATGCCAGTTTGACTCCCTGCGCTGCAGAAATAAAAGTACTTTTTCTTCAAAATACCAGCACCGGGAGAAATACTGACCCCCCCCCCCCCCCCCTTCCCCGTACAAGACATGGCGTGAGGACCTCTACAATGCGGTGCTGGTGGTTTGGGGACAGCTACATGCTGGTTAAGAGTCTCTTTAAAGGGAAATAGCAAAATGCTAGAAGACTAACCTGTTAGTTCTCATTGGGCCAAAGAAAATTAGCAAATTAAAAAGCAATTACGGCTCCAGAGGTCCCGACCATCTGAGTGACGTCGCAGCCCTGCCACCGCTGCCAGAGCGGAGAGTCATCGTCTCTAACCTAGACAAAAAGCTGTCAAATATAGGGAAAGAGAAATGGACCAAAATGCACTTGCTAAATTGCTAAGTTTTTCAACTATTTATCATATAATAAAAGTTTTGGAGATGAGCATACCCCTAATAGTAAGACACTATTCAAATGTAATGTTACTTAAATAGATTAGATGTGCTTGGTGGATTTAGCAATCACATTTTGTTTATAATACAAATCAGTAAGAAACTAATGGTGGTTTTACACGGAACGATTTATCGTTCGAATTTGCACGATAACGGTCGATTTGGAACGATAATCGCCCGTGTAAACGCAGCGAACGATCAAGTGACGAGCGAGAAATCGTTCATTTTGATCTTTCAACATCTCAAATCGCCGTTGATCGTTCGCAAAAAATTCGCAGATCGTTCCATGTAAACAGTCTTTCAACGATTTCACCTATGAATGAGATAGGCTAAAGCGATCGCAAAACGATAGCAAAAGATTTTTCCGTACGATGTATCGTTCCGTGTAAACGCTGATCGTTATGAAAAAAACATCGTTCATTCTAAATCGTTAATCGTGCGATCGGGCGAATTATCTCTCCGTGTAAAAGTACCATTACTAGCATTGATCAGTGTAGTGTCAGGCTGGGGTGCAATGCTCCCTTACTCCTCCTATATACAGAGGAGCACAACTCTACTTTTAACAGACCTTTTTAATTAACCTACCCTTATAGAGCTATGGTAGCATGTATAGCGTTCTCATTCTTTGGTGGATGGCTTATCACCTGATCCCTCTCAGCAGCCCTGATAATGATTATGTGACCTTACACTAAATACTGCAGTCACTGACCACATCACATGATCTTGCTTCAGGAATGGACTTGATTTCAGCACCCCCTTCTAGGTTGCTTTGTATGTTAGTTCTTGAAATGACACCAGCAAATAAAAATTTAAGAAGGTTATCACACTAATGTAGTTATTTTAATAAGCCTGCGCTAGTGATTCTCTTTAAGGGATTGTGTAGGCATACAATATAAAAAAATAAATATGAATGAATATAGATGAACATGACACACATATCTGTTATGGTGTTGTTGCAGTAATTTCCCAGTTTGGCAGCATTAGACACAGACTTTAGTAGGGACTTAAAAGACTACAACAATGAAATCTTTGTCCCTCTATTTATTTACAGACATGAACATAATTAAAGGGGTTTTCTGGGATAAAATGATATTTAGTTATGTTGCGAGGGCTGCAGGGGACATGTCGGTGAGGTATACTTTCCTGTCCCGCTTCACTGCAGCTGTTGGGCTCCGGGCCGCTGCTGTCGGCAATTTTTAAAACTGCTATTGACTAGAAATGGCATCTCAACATAAACTATACCGTCTATGTCGAGCTTCCATTAAAGACTGGAACGGCATGTCACTGAATGTTTTAAAAATCGCTGTAATGGCAGAGAGCGGGTAGCCTGAGACCTGGGACAGGTAAGTATACCTCAATGACATGTATCTGGCAGCGTAGCTAAATATCAGGTTATTCTGGACAACCCCTTTTACGTTATGCCCTGTCCATAGTATAGGGAATAACTAGCTGATTGGTGAGTGCCCAAGCTCTCCAACCTCACTGTTCATGAGAATGCAGGTGAAATGTCTTGCGGAATGAGCAAAGCACCTTCACACCCATGACCAGCGATCTATTCATTATCCATGGGGCTACTGAACATTGTGGGGGAAAATTTCACCCCCATTGTCATGATTGGTGGGGGTCCCAGGTGTTGGACACCCCATTGATTTGCTAGTTATCGCCTATCCTATGGACCTGGGATAGAATTCATGGAATAAGCGTTTTTGTGAGGAATCCCAGCCTAAACCAGTCCAACACTTCTGATCTGTATTTGGAACCCCACAAGAAAAATCCGAAAACCAACCCCACTTTCAGTATGTGAGGAATACAAATAGCCTTAGGACAGAGCACAACACACTGCTTTCACGTGACTGCCAAGAAGGGGAAGCTGAAACTGGAATGCCAATGATGTTGTAAGTGGCTGGTATTTTCAGCATGTTTTTTTGTGTAGTGGGTACTGGGAAGGGGGCATGACTTCTGAGCATATGGTGGCTCCAATATAGGAACTCTGCTACTTCCCTATTGCTAGAAATCAACATCAACAAGAATCAGGATTTACATGAGTTACATTAAGCATATGGTGTCCATTTGGTAACAAGCCATAAAGATTACGAATATTTAGAGAACATTGATGTCATACTGATCTGTTTGATGGGATGTGTCAGTAAAACCAAACATATTACTGTAATAGGGTTATTACATTAATGTCATGTCATGTCATAAAGGTTAGACTGCTATAGAGCCTTGTGAGAATATAGAGGAAGGACCAGGATCTTGGCTCTAGCTGCAGTCTAGCCTGCAATACAGCCATTAGTAGGTTTTGACTCGGATGTTTTTGGCTACTGCAATACCTCGCTGCAGGGATGTACGAGGTACAGTATTGACCCTCACCTCTTAATCATTGAAGGTCAGGTTTTCATTCAGTTCCATTGCCCCAAATGTATGAAATCAGACACCTACCAGTGCGGTCTGCCTTTACAAACATATGTGAAAGAATAGGTTTCCTTGGCCAGGCAGCTGTATACAAGCAGTGTCACACGCATGGAGTGGTGTAAAGCGTATTGTGACTGTAATGTAGATTGCGATGTATAGTAAAATGTGCCTTTTTGTGCACTAGTAGGCAAAACACGATTCTGTACCATCTTTTGTCATATATGATAATACTGATCACAATGCAAAGTGTACAGAATTCATTTAGGTTCCAGTCCTGTTCTTACGAACCACAAGATTCTCCTATTATCTATTGTGTTATGCTGTGTTTTTATAACGCAATGTGTGAACCCAGCCTTAGAGTAAGGCCTCGTTCTCACGTTCTGTATTGCGTGGATCCGCAATTATGGGCAGCACTATGGACCCATTCATTTAAAAAGCCCATTCCGTATGTGTTACGGGCTGTGATAACTTTTTCTCTATTGATTAAGTCCGTGTACTGCAGAGCGTGTGAATGCAGCCTACCGATGCACTTCCGCACGCCCGATGCATAGCCTGGAGCTATGGGTTGGTGCCTACAGACTATGGAATGTGTGAATTAGGCCTCGGTATCGCTAAGGCAGGGTTCACAGCACTTTTGTGTCATCCATTACACAGATACACTGGCAAAATGTTAAAAAGAAGCTGACGTATCCATGCTCAGAGTTCAGACAGGCACCGGCCCCACTGTTTCCAATGGCCTGAACAGATTTAGCTAGTTACTACATTCAGGAAATTTTTCACATGTACCAGTTTTGTCTGGAACTTTTGCAGGTTTTTGAGTCCAAACAATAATGGTCAATTCTTCTCATTGTGAGTTCATGTATGTGCCATGCAGGGTGTGTGCGAGCAGTGCGGCTGCACAGGGCGCTGTGCACACCCAGTAGGAAGGGGGCGCCACTTGCTTCCCCCTGAGACCATATATCGCCGGCACAGCAGCCTTGCTGAGTGTCAGCAAGGAGAAGCCTCCTCTCCCCCAGACATGTGACTGCAGCCTGGCCCCCTCCCCCGCCCCCCACAGCGTCTCCCGGCTCACAGATGCCCCAGCCCCCGCCCCCTCTCCCTCCGGACGGAGACATCAGCAATGTGATCCTCTGCTCTACCTCCTCCACCACCTCCTCATGGGCAGAGACATCCTCCACTGATCCTTCTGTGTGAGTATATGTATGTATCTGTCTGTGTGTTAGTGGAGTGTGTGTGTGGAATACAACAACTCCCAGCATGCTCCTGTGTAGTGTTGTCACGATACCAGAATTTTGAGTTCGATACCAATACCAACTTTTTTTTTTCAATGCTCGATACCAATTCGATACTGAATAAATTACATAAAAAACCCCACAAGAATAGAAATTGAAGTCATGTACCACTAGCTAGCTGGGGATGGTGGGGGCTGTAGTCATGTAAGACACACACTTAAGCTACCAGGAGGATGGTGGGGGCTGTAGTCATGTAAGACACACACTTAAGCTACCAGGAGGATGGTGGGGGCTGTAGTCATGTAAGACACACACTTAAGCTACCAGGAGGATGGTGGGGGCTGTAGTCATGTAAGACACACACTTAAGCTACCAGGAGGATGGTGGGGGCTGTAGTCATGTAAGACACACACTTAAGCTACCAGGAGGATGGTGGGGGCTGTAGTCATGTAGCACACACTTCAGCTACCAGGAGAATGGTGGGGGCTGTAGTCATGTAGCACACACTTCAGCTACCAGGGGGATGGTGGGGGCTGTAGTCATGTAGCACACACTTCAGCTACCAGGGGGATGGTGGGGGCTGTAGTCATGTAACACACACACTTAAGCTACCAGGAGGATGGTGGGGGCTGTAGTCATGTAACACACACACTTCAGCTACCAGGAGAATGCTGGGGGCTGTAGTCATGTCACACACACACACTTAAGCTACCAGGAGGATGGTGGGGGCTGTAGTCATGTAACACACACACACACTTAAGCTACCAGGAGGATGGTGGGGGCTGTAGTCATGTAACACACACACACACTTAAGCTACCAGGAGGATGGTGGGGGCTGTAGTCATGTAACACACACACACTTAAGCTACCAGGAGGATGGTGGGGGCTGTAGTCATGTAGCACACACTTCAGCTACCAGGAGAATGCTGGGGGCTGTAGTCATGTAACACACACACTTCAGCTACCAGAGGGATGGTGGGGGCTGTAGTCATTTAACACACACACTTCAGCTACCAGGGGGATGGTGGGGGCTGTAGTCATGTAACACACACACTTCAGCTACCAGGGGGATGGTGGGGGCTGTAGTCATGTAACACACACACTTCAGCTACCAGGGGGATGGTGGGGGCTGTAGTCATGTAACACACACTTCAGCTACCAGGGGGATGGTGGGGGCTGTAGTCATGTAACACACACTTCAGCTACCAGGGGGATGGTGGGGGCTGTAGTCATGTAACACACACTTCAGCTACCAGGGGGATGGTGGGGGCTGTAGTCATGTAACACACACTTCAGCTACCAGGGGGATGGTGGGGGCTGTAGTCATGTAACACACACACTTCAGTTATTGGGATGATGAGGGCTGTAGTTGCACTTTTCCCTTCTTTCAGGGCATGGTGAGCAGGATTTGGGCGGCAGGGTAATTTGCAGGTTACAGCCCCCCTCCCCCACTGATGTCTGCCCGGGAGTTCTGAGGGCCCCGGCCGCTCCTCGTCACAGTCCTGCGGCCCCCCACCTCACAGTGCAGCCAGATGGAGTGGCCGCATCTCCTCCTGACCTCCAGCCTTCTCCTCCGTCCTCCTCTCCCCGACCCCCGCTCTCCCTCCTCACCTCTAGCCTTCTCCTCCGTCCTCCCGCTCTCCCTCTTCAGCTTCCTCACCTCCAGCCTTCTCTGTCCTCCTCTCCCGGACGTCCCGCTCTCCTCCGTGCAGATCCACATGCCACATAAATCATCTCTCTGATAACAGAGTCTGGCTGAGCCGGACTCTATTATCAGACAGACACCGGCAGCGGGGGTCTGCTACACACAGTAGCCGCCCCTGCTGCATACGGAGCGGCTCAGGAGGGGTTAATGCCGCTGTCAGTGTGACAGCGGCATCAACACAACATAGCCGGCACATGCAATTGCAATGTGCCGGCTATTTGAAATTGGCGGGAGCGGAGGGAGAGAGCGCGGAGGAAGTGACAGGCGGGAGCAGGGAGAGGCATACAGAGAACACGGCGGGCGCTCAGCTAGCCGCCTGCCGTGTTCTCTGCTCTATACTTTATGTTAAACTGCGATATTATGCAAATTAACATAAAGTATCGATACCAGGAAATCCTGGTATCGAACCGTTTTTCTGCCCGAAATATCGATAGTAGTATCGATATTTCGGTGCATCGTGCATCCCTACTCCTGTGTGGTGTGTGTGGAATACAACAACTCCCAGCGTGCTCCTGTGTGGTGTGTGTGGAATACAACTCCCAGCGTGTGCCTGTATGGTGTGTGTGGAATACAACAACAACTTCCAGCATGCTCCTGTGTGGTGTGTGTGGAATACAACAACTCCCAGCGTGCTCCTGTGTGGTGTGTGCGTGTGGAATACAACTCCCAGCATGCTCCTGTATGGTGTGTGTGGAATACAACAACTACTCCCAGCGTGCTCCTGTATGGTGTGTGTGGAATACAACAACAACTCCCAGCATGCTCATATGTGGCTGTGTGTGGAATACAACTCCCAGCATGCTCATATGTGGCTGTGTGTGGAATACAACAACTCCCAGCATGCTTCAGTGTGGTGTGTGTGGAATACAACTCCCAGCATGCTCCTGTGTGGTGTGTGTGGAATACAACAACTCCCAGCATGCTCCTGTGTGGTGTGTATGTGTGTCTGTGTTTGCGGGATATATGTACTGTGTGTCTGTGGGGGAGATTTATCAAACATGGTGTAAAGTGAAACTGGCTCAGTTGCCCCTGGCAACCAATCAGATTCCACCTTTCATTTCCCAAAGAGTCTGTGAGGAATGAAAGGTGGAATCTGATTGGTTGCTAGGGGCAACTGAGCCAGTTTCACTTTACATTGATGAATCTCCCCCGTGTGTCTGTATGTGTATATGTGATTGTATCTGTTTGTGTAAGCAGTATATACAGTGTGTGTCTCCAAGAGATAGGCTTGGGATGGGCTACAATCAGCCGGGGGAGGGGCGCCAAAAGAATATTCTGCACAGGGCGCCATCTACCCTAACGCCGGCCCTGGTGCCATGTTGCCTCTGACTGGATATTATGGGCTCTATATGCAACAATGCACGCTACATTTTATCTGACTCTTGACATTTTTCTCCTATGGTAGCTTCACACATAACACATTGCAGTGGGTCGCAGCAGACCCGTACCAGATTTGACTAAATGAATGAACACAGCATCAAATCTGCTGTGGATCCGCAGCAGATTTGACAGTGCGGATCTAATGCTGTGTTCATTCATTTAGTAAAATCTGCTGCGATACGGTACGTGTGAAGCTACCCCTAGAATGAATATAGATCGGCAAAAACAGTGGTGTCAAACCTGCAACCTTTCAGCTATTGCAAACTACAATACCCATCATGACTGGACAGCTAAAACTTCGGTGTGAATTGTTACCTGAAGGGACTCAGATTTGATGCCTGTGCTGGAAAGTAACCAATTCCTCATTCACATGACTGAAGTGTTTTGTAGTTTTTGAAGCCTAGTTCACTCAAACTGCAAGGAATCCGTGTCTTGTGGCCATAATGCAGATCTAGGTAGCAGTTTTACGGGACAGCTGTGTGTGAATATACCTGAAGTATGTTAGATCTGTTCTGTTACCTTTCCAGGTTATACAAATTCATGAAAGAATTTTTATGTAAGTTTGACGTCTTCAGTATTCTCCTCCTGTACTAGTATCAAGCTGTAACCACAGTATTTAGGTGCACATCTAGATTTCTTACTAGATATATGCAGTAAATGACATACTGTACAGGGGATGTAATTATATTTCTTAACCTTGATAACATTTTCTGAAAGGTTCTTTTCTTTCTCTAACACGCAGCAAGGACATATGGGCGAAGGAGAGGTAATATTTCCGCTTTTTTCCCATCTTCTAACAATGTTTATATGTCAGTGATAAGTACCAGATTATAGAGCTTGGCAGTATAAAAATGTGTTCTGATCATATCCTTTAGTAATGGCTAGAGTAAAAGCTCAGATGCTAGACATTTGATACATAGCTGTATAAAACTTGTCTGTGTCTTCTTTCTGTTCTAAAATTGCTTAATTTCATTGGTGGACAGTGTCACCTAGGTCGGGCATTTCTGTAGTTGGGCCCCCTCTCCCCAAGCCCAACTGCAGTGAAGCTCCGCCTAGGTAACACTGTCCACTGCACAGAACAACAAAGAGTCAGTATCACTTTAAGTCAACTTTATACATTAAATGAATATCTGCCGAAATAGCTGTATATGATGGGGCAAGTCAACCATCTAAGGGTCTTTTTACACTCACAAATTTATCTGACAAATTATTGAAGCCAAAGCCAGCAACAGACTATAAACAGAGAACAGGCCATAAAGGAAAGACTGAGATATCTTCTTCACGAAGGGAGGACGTCCTGTTATCTTGTGTGAATACAAACACGCAGAAAATTTTAAAAGTTAATTTTTGAGACCTAGGAGGAGTTGGTTGTCATGAGAAATATGGTCAAAATCAGTGCTGGGGCCTTTATAGCACTGTTTTTAATGCTACAGGGCCATTTTGGTGCTGATTGGTTCCCTTTAAGGGTCTGTTCACACATACAGGATCCGCAGCAGATTTGATGACACAGATTTGAATCTGCGACAGATCCGCAGCAGATTTGAAGGCCAAGATTTGATTTGCTTTGAATCTGTGACTTCAAATCTTCGCCATTAAATCTGCTGTGGACCTGTACGTGTGAACGCACCCTAAGGGTGTATAGCCCCTTTTCTCTTTAATGCACACCACCTGCAGTTTTGAGCCCGTCTTGAGGGACTCTGCATTCTTATCTACAGCCCCCACAATTCCCCTACTGAGTTAAGGGGTAGACTTAGACTCTATCTAGTCTGGGCTTCCATACATGTCATTACTCTTTCTGTCTCCTTCCCTCAGTTCTGAGCTGCTAATTTCTGGTGAAGACACAGAAAATTGTATCTGAGTTCTCAACCCCCAGCTTAGATACAGTTTTCTATGTCGTCAGCAGAAAGCTGCAGGCTCAGAACTGCGGGTAGGAGACAGAAAAGGGTAATGACATGAATGGAATGAATTAGTAGTCTCAATTAGTAGTCTCAACATATACTTTACCTAACCAGATAGTCCCTTTAAGCCCCTAATGTTGCATCCTAGGGTAGGTTCACACTACGGAATCCGGGCGGATAAGTTCCGGCAGATTCAGTCGCTAATACCTGTTCACAGCGTTTCACCTATCCACCCGTGCCATAGATACCATTCTATGGCCAGGCGAATTCCGCCTTCCGCCGAAAGAACTGACATGTCTATTCTTTCAGCGGACACCGGAATGGTGTCTATGGAGCCGGCGGATATGTGCGCCACCGTAAATGGGTACGAGCGACGGAATCCACAGAAACTTATCCACACGGATTCCGTAGTGTGAACCTACCCTAATTCCCTTGACAGGAGATGCATGTATGTTTCCTTAGCAATAACTTACAGGTTTAGTTCAAGAAATTGTTTTCACATTATTATTATTATTTATTATTATTAATTATTATTATTATTATTATTATTATTATTATTATTATTATTATTATTTATTATTATTATTATTTATTATTTATTATTATTTATTTTAAGACCATCATTTGTCATACTGAATCTGTTTACACCCATTCCGTCGTCCATCCCCCCCCCCCCCCACCCCACACACACATACATACACACACACCCTTTTTGAATACAGTAAAAAAAAAATAATAATTACAATTTTTTTCCCCACTAAATTATCATATTTATATTTAGGGTCATAAGGACATAGTTATATATAAACAATAAATTCCAAGGAACCTGCATTTACAGGCAAACCTTCAGATTTTGGACTGCACTCTGCAGTTGCAGAATATTCTGGCCAGCATCCTTCTTTCTCTCAGTTGTACAAGATATTTTCTGCTAAATGTTTTGAACCTACACAAGCTCTAATACACACATTTGAACAAGCTTTAATACAATCTTTAAAAAGAGTAGTAGTACAGCCTTTCCCATCATGGCTGTGTCGGGGTGGGGGCTTCATAAAGAGCCTTCTGTGTGTATATAACCTCTCCCCTCTGCCATTGTTAGTACTGTTTGTCGTCGGTATAATCTCGTACAGTTTCTAGCAGTACAATAGACTTGTCATTCTGTTATTATACCCCCTAGTGATAGGAGATGACCCACATTGCAGAGCAACATAAATGGCAGAATAAAAAGTTTTAGCCCACTGTGTATTCCCCAGTGGTCATGGTGAAAAGCGTAATATTCGATTTTTATATTAAAATAAACATGAGGGAACATTATATATAGCCATCGATATGGAGCAGGGATGGGGAAACTATAGCCCTCCAGCTGTTGCCAAAGTACAATTTCCATCCAAAGCTTTAGCTGTCCAGGCAGGATGGGAATTGTAGTTTTGCAATATTTGGAAGGTCGTACGTTCCACGTCCCTGTTATAGAGTGTATGGTGCTCTCTAGACACTTCACCACCAACAAATGTAGTTGGTGGACATAAGAGATATAAGCCGCTGCCAGAGATGGCTGCATCTTACATCTCCACATAGAGAACACAGGAACACTTGGCTGTGCCAAATGTTCCATTGTGTGGGGAGGATGAAAGAGAACTTGGCTGACAGTTATCAAAGGTGTATGCCCACCCTTAGGGCCCAGCTGTTAGCCAGCAACCAATGGGATTGCTGGGATTCTGCAACACCAGAGATCATTGTTGATCGACCATATTTCTCCCTATGTAAACAGGGCATGTACTGCCAAGAATGAGGGCAGTGAAGGCCACACTAACAATTCAGCAGTTGGGCGGCCATACACTCACTATGACTGAGCCGTGTAATGGCACTTTAAATTTAAATTAAATAAAGTGTTCGTATCAGGCAGGTGTCTGAAGCTTTCCTCCTAGAAGGGTCCCTTTACATAGGCAGACACATGCATGTGGGAACACAGCCTTACTCCTTTATCATAAAAAAATGCACAGTGGCCACACATTCATATGCGTTGGGGGGTGCTGAAGAAATCACACTCTCTGTGCAGATATAACAAGTACATGAGAGGTTTCTCTGGGATATGGAGAGATGTGCTCTGTCAATGGGCCTCCATATTTATCAGCTGCATTTCTACTATACACAACTATATTACTATCATCTGTGTTGTAAAGTGATGTCTCTTTGGTGTATTAGTTAGCTGTATGATTTTTTTTTTGTCTGTGCTTGTGCACCTTTTCTCACAACACGCGTCCCTTTCTGTTCAGTCTTTTTTGTTTTTTACCTACTGGCATTTTTCTTTGCCCACAGAGTACATGTTTCTGTGTTTTGTAAGTATTGTGTAGATGAGACTAGAATGAAGTGGGATGCATTACTCTTTATTTTAGCCAAACTGGGTCAAATATTGCTACTGGAGGGGCTATGTATTATAAATACATCTATTGTAACTAAGCCCCATTTACTTAAAGGGTGCATGGCTGCTGAGATAGTCGGCAAACAAGCGGGACACTCTTTCTGCAACAAAGTAGAAAAGTGAGAACAAGATAGACGAGAAATAAATGATCTGTGCCGTTACTGGGAAAGTTGGCAAAGTATCTATATTAATACTCTTCCTCTTGCACTACTCTACATTGCCCTCTTTATGCAATATTCTGTGACTTGGAGAACATGTTTTCCATTGCTCCTGCTTTTTATTTAATACACTCTCATGTGCTGTTCTTTATATAGAATACTGTATTATACTTTTGCGGTTATGCTTGGCTATGGTGTCATTCTGTGATACTTACAGTATGTTAGTTACAGAGTATTGTAAACTAGGAAGGTCTGCTTTGTCCACATGTACAGTAAGGTACCAGACAGCCTCCTTTCCTAATCCTTCCCTACACATGAATAAACATCAGACTACGGGCATGCACTTGGATCTGACCTAGGATGGCATGGGAGACGGGAGCATTGCAGGTTCCACCCTGAAGAGATGTACACAGGGCTTAATACCACACTGTCTCCTGCTGCTGAAGAAGTACTGCTATAACCAATTCACATCTGAATTGCAGTTCAGCTTGAATGGTGGTTGGGAATGAGAATGTATTGATTTGCTGGATGCAATTGACGTCCGCAGTAGGCATTCATGTGTTAAGACAATTGATGTACAATTTCAGTTTTGTAAAATGCTTCTTTTCTGTATGAAAGGTTACTTTTTTTTTTAGTTATTTTTTAAAATCATCTTTGTCCTTTTTTATATTTGTAATAGCATGGTTGGATGAATAGTTATAGTCAAGGTCTATATATAGACTAGGCGAAGAGAAAATGGTGTTTTAAAGCAACTCTGTACCCACAATCTGTCCCCCCCAAACCACTTGGACCTTCGGATAGCTGCTTTTAATCCAAGATCTGTCCTGGGGTCCGTTCGGCAGGTGATGCGGCTATTGTCCTAAAAAACTACTTTTAATCCTGCAGCGCTGTGTCTAACGGCCGGGGCTTACATTTGTATATGCATTAGGCTGGCACCACCTCTCCGTCCTTCCTCCCCACCCTCCTCATCATTAGGAATGATCCAGGAACATTTACTGCTGTTTTGAGCTTTGCACAGGTGTATTAACGATCCAGCCCATGTTCATTATACACACAGGTGGGGAATAGGAAGTAATCTGCCTGGAGCATTCCCAATGATGAGGAGGGTGGGGAGGAAGGACGGAGAGGTGGTGCCAGCCTAATGCATATACAAATGTAAGCCCCTGCCGTTAGACACAGCACTACAGGAATAAAAGTTGTTTTTATGACAATAACTGCATCCCCTGCCGAATGGACCCCAGGACAGATCTTGGGTTAAAAGCAGTTATCTGAAGGTACAAGTGGTTTGGGGGGGCAGATTGTGGGTACAGAGTTGCTTTAATCTCTACAGCAGTAATGTGGTTTCTGGCAGTATCTCATGGCTGCATGTGGATAAGGACTAATATTTAAAGGGGTTATCCAGCCTTACAATAATGATATATTAATTATAATTTAAGTATAGGCCATAAATATTATATTGGTAGGGTTTTAAATCCTGGCACCTCCAACATCAAGTGTTTGAAAAGATTGCAGTGCTTGCACAGGTGCAGTAGCCCCTTTATTGTTTACTTATGCTTTTTTTTTTTTATTAGTAGAGGCAATGCAAGGTACTGCAGCACTGTCTTGTTTACTTGAACGACGCCACCGCCCATTCATATAGCTGATCAGGGTTCAGGGAGGCTAACCCCCGCTGTTTTAATATTAATAAACTATAATGAAGATAAGATTTTGGAACGCTGCGTAACCCCCTTAAGGACATAGCTTAGTATATAATGCAGAAAAGTCATTCTGCACATCATACTTACAGGAACTTTCTATTTGTCCTAGATTTGTCACCCAAGGGGAAACCAACATTTTCCCATTGGTTGCTTGTTTGCATTTCACTTTATTTCATTGCATTCCAATGCCTACTTACACAGCTGAATGCATGTATACAGTTATTTATTATATTGTATTTCTCGTAGGCCAGTCCTGTCTGTTTCCAATGGAAGATGGCTTTTTGGATGACGGTCGAAGTGATCAAACCCTCCACAGTGGCTTGGGATCTCCTCACTGCTTTCCCCATCAGAACGGTGAAAGAGTGGAGCGCTATTCCCGCAAAGTGTTTGTGGGTGGTTTACCTCCTGACATCGATGAAGGTCAGCAGAGTCAATAACACCTATTAAATGGGGCCCTAAAGTCTTTAATGATATGTGCATTGTTAAATGCATCTATTATACATATATAATGAGAAATGCAGACTTGGTAGAACAGGAACTTGTCAATGGCGCAAGCTTGTAATAGATATTATTTATTGTGATTTTAATAGTTTTCCCTAAGACCAAAGGTGAAAAGAGTTAACTTACAGTCATTGCCTGAATTAAATTTCTTCATAAATAAAACCATTCTTACCCATATATGCGACATTGCAGCCCTTTTGTCCACTCTCCTAATGCCACATCTGGTACAAACACAGTCAGTGTATGACACACATAGATAGACATATGACTTCCAAGGCTTTTAAAGGTAGCTTCATACACAACGGATCTGCAGCGGATTTTACGCTGCGAATTTGAAGCAGAATCCACTGCGGATCCCTTGTCATTTAATTTGAATGAGAAGACATACTCGCAGTGGGAATGACATCCCGCTGCGAATATGTAAATGCCGCCTGTTAACACCCCGTGTGTGTGTGTAAAGCTACCTTTTAAAGGGATTTTTGTATTTCCCCAGAAAACTCCTTTAATAAACATACTATATAAAACTGATCTGATGATGGATACTAGTCGGGTTTTACACGAGGGAGCGGATGATATATGTTCTAAGGGCTTATGCACACAGATTTCTGATAGCTCTGTGTGTGAGCTATATATTTAGATCTAAGGTGTAGCTGGAATCCTGTGTGGTAATATAGAATTTAACCCTTTGGTCCCGCACAAGGACGTAACTGTACGTCCTCGTGCGGGTGCGGGCGTTCGGAGCGGGGCCGCGCGGCGACCCCGCTCTGAACCGCCGCGATCCCGGGTGCCTCATGTAGCCCGGGATCGCGGCTATTAGCAGGCACGGTCCGATCGCCGTGCCCGCTAATTAGATAATCGGAGGCAGCTGTCAAAGATGACAACTGCCTCCGATTACCGGATTCAGCCGTTCCCTGGTGTCTAGTGGGGGAGATCGCTCCTCCGGCACGTTGTCCCGGAGGAGCGATCTCCGTTACTGAAGCCGGCCGGGGACCTCTCCAAGATGGCGCCGTCCCCGGCTCGGCATTCGTTTGTTTTCGGCTGCAGCAGCCGAAAGCAAACGAGTGCCGATCTCATTGATCTTTGCTGTATAACTATACAGCAAAGATCTCAATGAGAGATCAAAGTGTATATACTAGAAGTCCCCCAGGGGGGCTTCTAGTATATGTGTAAAAAAAATAAAATAAAGTGTTATCAATAAAAAGCCCCCTCCCCTAATAAAAGTCTGAATCACCCCCCTTTTCCAAGGTTATAAATAAAAGTAAATAAATAAACAAACACGTTTGGTATCGCCCCGTGAGTAATCGCCCAAACTATTAATTAATCACATTCATGATCTCGCACGGTAAACGGCGTAAGCGCAAAAATATCCCATAGTGCAAAATTGTGCATTTTTGGTCGCATCAAATCCAGCAAAATTGTAATAAAAAGCGATTAAAAAGTCGCATATGCGCAATCAAGGTACCGATAGAAAGTAAACATCATGGCGCAAAAAATTACACCTCATACAGCCCCATAGACCAAAGGATAAAAGCGTTATAAGCCTGAGAAGGGAGCGATTTTAAGGGACATATATTTGTTAACAATGGTTTGAATTTTTTACAGGCCATCAGAAAAAAGAAAAGTTTATACATGTTGCATATCGTTTTAATCGTAACATAATCGTATCTTGAGGAACATATAAAACATGTCAGTTCCATAGGACACACGGCGTAAAAACACAATCCCCCCCAAAGAAAAAGAATTGTGTTTTTTTTTTTTGTTTTGTTTTTTTTTTCAATTTCACTGCGCATATAATTTTTTTCTGGTTTCGCAGCATATTTTATGCAAAAGTTCAGCCTGTCATTGCAAAGTACAATTAGTGACGCAAAAAATAAGGGCTCATGTGGGTCTGTAGGTGTAAAAATGCAAGTGCTATGGCCTTTTAACCCCTTAAGGACTGGGGCAATTTTGATTTTTGTGTTTTCGTTTTTTCCTCCTTGTGCATAAAAGGCCATAGCAGTTGCATTTTTTCACCTAGAAACCCACATGAGTCCTTATTTTTTGCGCCACTAATTGTACTTTGCAATGACAGGCTGAATTTTTGCATAAAGTACACTGCAAAAGCAGGAAAAAAAAACACATTTTGTGTATTTAGTGGATATGTGTTTTTACGCTGTTCGCCCTGGGGTAAAACTGACTTGTTATATATGTTCCACAAGTCGTTACGATTAAAACGATATATAACATGTATAACTTTTATATTATGTGATGGCCTGTAAAAAATTAAAACCATTGTTTACAAATATATGTTCCTTAAAATCGCTCCATTCCTAGGCTTATAGCACTTTTATCCTTTGGTCTATGGGGCTGTGTGAGGTGTCATTTTTTGCGCCATGATGTGTTCTTTCTATCGGTACCTTGATTGCGCATATACGACTTTTTGATCACTTTTTATTAACATTTTTCTGGATTTGATGCGACCAAAAATGTGCACTTTGGGATTTTTTCGCGCTTACACAGTTTACCGTGCAAGATCAGGAATGTGATTAATTAATAGTTCGGGTGATTACACACGCGGCGATAGCAAATATGTTTGTTTATTTATTTACTTTTATTAATAACCTGGGAAAAGGGGGGTGATTCAGACTTTTATTAGGGGAGGGGGCTTTTTATTAATAACAACACTTTTTTTTTTTTACTTTTACACTTATACTAGAAGCCCCCCTAGGGGACTTCTAGTATAAGTGCTCCGAAAAAAGACACAGAGGACGGCACTGCTAACTCCTTAGATAGCTATTCAGACCATGCCGATAACCTGCGGTATGCACCTCTTGTGTTGCTCAATCCAAGAAACAAACAGTGTATATGTAAATCCAAGAACAGAATAACGGATGGCACTCACCAGGTGATGTCAAAGTGAAATTTCGGCTTTATTGGAGCATGTGAGGAGCGGGGGAGGCTGGAGTCGGGTGCCCGCAGTTTCACGGCAAGAGCCGCTTTGTCAAACCCACCAAAGCGTCTCTTGCCGTGAAACTGCGGTCACCCGACTCCAGCCTCCCCCGCTCCTCACATGCTCCAATAAAGCCGAAATTTCACTTTGACATCACCCGGTGAGTGCCATCCGTTATTCTGTTCTTGGATTTTCTAGTATAAGTGCACTGATCTCT
Organism: Dendropsophus ebraccatus; assembly: GCF_027789765.1. NCBI lineage: Eukaryota > Metazoa > Chordata > Amphibia > Anura > Hylidae > Dendropsophus > Dendropsophus ebraccatus. The sequence continues at coordinate 65,906,718 of NC_091454.1, read as the reverse complement.
CATAGAGATCTCTGCAGCATAGATATGCTGCAGAGATCCATGAGATAGGCACTCATTTACTTCCGGCTGCTGCAGCCGGAAGTAAACGAGTGCCGAGCCGGGGATGGCGCCATCTTGGAGCGGTCCCCGGCCGGCTTCAGTAACTGAGATCGCCCCACTAGACACCAGGGATGACGCTGCAAACTGTAATCGGATGCAGCTGTCAACTTTGACAGCTGCATCCGATTACTGTATTAGCGGGCACGGCGATCGGACCGTGCCCGCTAATACCTGCGGTCTACAAGCGGCACCCTACAAGCGGCACCCGGGACCGCCACGGTTCAGAGCGCGGCCCCGCTCTGAACGTCCTTAACGACCGCAGGGCGTAAATATACGCCCACGGTCGTTAAGGGGTTAAGCGCAAGGAGGAAAAAACTAAAACGCAAAAACTAAAATTAGTCGATCCAAACCCGCATTTGATTAGCGGTGACTGCTGAACTTGGATAAAGCCCTAAGGCTATGTGGAAATCATGGATATAGTCATTGACTGTATCCATGTTTTCCAGACAACCTTAGAGCTTTATCCAAGTTCAGCAGCCACCGCTAATCAAATACCGAATGTTCGGGTTCGGAACGACCCGAACCCGGTTCGCTCATCTCTAGTTATCACTCAATAGTACATTTTCCTACATTGGTGTAATTTAAGATTTAGTATATTCCACATACTGATATACTTGTGTGGTTAATGTGGCTCAGTGGTTAGCACTGTAGCCTTGCAGCGCTGGGGTCCTGGGTTCAAATCCCACCATCTGCAAAGAGTTTGTATGTTCTCTCCTTGTTTGCGTGGGTTTCCTCCGGGTACTCCAGTTTCCTCCCACACCCAAAACATACAGATAGGTGGATTTAGATTGTGAGTCCTAATGGGGACAGGGAGCAATAATTGGCTAAACTATGTAAAGTGCTGCGGAATCTGTGTGCGCTATACAAATAAAAGCATTATTATTATTATACGGGAAGCACCATTATTATTACTGCGCTAATGTACATTTTATGTATTTTTCCTTTAGATGAGATCACTGCTAGTTTCCGTCGGTTTGGTCCCCTGATCGTGGATTGGCCACATAAGGCAGAGAGCAAATCTTATTTCCCACCAAAAGGTATGTTATTTTGCCAAAGGCTAGATTCACATGTAACATATCCGGAGCGTATTTCATGCGAAATCCGCTGCAGATACCTCTCCTGTCAGTGTCAATGTGATTACATACTCGCAGCAGGATTGTCATCTCGCTGTGAGTATGTAAGTGCCGCTCTCATTAACCCCCCGCCACCGGGAAGATATTTTACCTGCTCCACTCTCCGGCCGCATCTGAGGCTCCCTGCTCCCGGAGGTCCCGTGCAGCAAATCCGTAACTGCAGCGGGGCTGTTCCAATGGTAGGCGAGGGGGCGGGGCTAAGTGGTGCTATTGCCGCAAAGCCCCGCCCACTTAACGCAACCATGATGTATGATATAAAATAAGATATGAAAACTGCTAAATGTCAGTGTCACTTTAAGCCCTGGTGTAAGTCAGTCCAAGGACTGCATGCAGAAATCTGATTTTTGTAATAGGCCTTTTCTGTATGTGGATGATGTGATTCCTGATATATCTCCTATCTATCTATTGCCTGTCCAATTCCATTTATCCATTCGGTTTGACATCTTGGGGGGCTTTAGAACCAATTACCATTTTTACCAGAGTTATGGGCTCAACATACAATGGTCCTTCCAGAACACATTAATATTCTATGTTGAGGGACCACTGTACAGTCATTGAGGAAAAGCCAGAAAGATACCATGTACAAGATCTGTATAATATAAATTGCAACAAGTTACTGAACAGAACAACTACAGGTTGGTATAATGCAAATCACAAGTGTAAAAGGAGGGCATATAAGAGACATATATAGCGGATCACAGTTTAGCTGTCAAGTCTAAAACCTCATTGCCATGAAGTGTAGTATTTTTGGGGCATCTTCTGCCCCCCCCCCCCCCAAAAAAACAAAACAAAAACATACCATGAAGTCAAGCTGGGACATTCTTTTACAATGTTATAGCTCAGTGCCGTGCTGGCCTGTATGTTTGCACATTACATTTCTTCCTTTCTCATGCCTAACCATATCCAGTTTACCAAAAGGCTAGTGTCTGTGCTCCACTCTGAGATCTGCCCAATATCCTATCTGAGGTTAACATGACCTGGTAAAAAGTTTCAGTTAATATGGGTTTTTATATAATGGTTCATCTTACGCAATTGTTTTGTATTTTATAACCTAGGCTATGCATTCTTGCTGTTTCAAGATGAAAGTTCTGTGCAGGCTCTTATTGATGCTTGCATTGAAGAGGATAGTAAGCTCTACCTGTGTGTGTCAAGCCCTACCATTAAAGACAAGCCTGTGAGTATTCATTATAAAAAATGTCATAATTTCACTTTGTAGTTATTCAGGCAAGGTAAGTTGAAGTACAAGTATCACCTAATGGCTAAGCTTGGAAAATAAGTCTTCATTGAAGCACCTCCAATGTTTACACGGGGACTTGAAAGCTTTAACTGGGTGGAACATCCTGTCTTGTGCGCTGCTTGACAACTTCAAGTGTGCTTCATAAGTTCTTCTTCATTTCAGAATAAGGCCAGCCATCAAAGTGCGGCTGAAACCATGGTCTTGTGAATAGCCCATTAGTAGTAAAACCTGCTGTGTAACAGGTATATAGAAAAAGCAGAAGATGCTTTTGTCTGCTGGAGGAGAAGATGGTCTGATCTGCTATCTTTTGATCTGTAATTGCTGAATTATTGGATCTTTTACCATTCTAAACTCTGGCATTATAAGCGTCTTATGCTGCTATAATCTAATACATTTTAGTATCAATGTAAACCAGTGCTGATGTGAACAGACACAGTAGATTGCGCACCTAGCACCTGATTTCATTGGCCCAGTGACCACTGGACAATAGGTGGACAATTCTAACTTTTTCTTAAATAGGATAACACAGCCATCAGATTCTTAGAGAGTCACTGTCGTATTTTTTTTTTTTTTTTTTTTGCAGAAATCAATAGTCCAGGCGATTTTAAGAAACTTTGTAATTGGGTTTATTATCCAAATCTGCCATTATCTGCATGTAAAAAGCCTTTTCCCAGGTCCCCCCCCCTCCTTCCTCTTTTTCATCCAATCCAAAAAATCTGAAAATTGTGACTTGTTGCAGGAGTCGTACCCTGTCTGTTCTAGGGAGAGGGGAGGGGGGAGGAGGAAGGAGGGAGTTAGCCGGCAGCAGAAAGCAGATAACAGAGGATTACAGGCACAGAGCTGGGTGACAGCTGTAATCTGAGCTCAGACAGGTCACTGGTGATGGTCAGAAGAGATAACGGGTGAGGGATTTGTAGATTAACTCTTTGTTGTCCTGTTTTGGTCTTTTCTTTAGCTCTCTCCATAGGAGAACAATGAAGACAGGGGGGAGAGCTTCAAACTGCTTTTTCATGATAAAAATGCATTTTTCGGATAATAAACCCAATTACAAAGTTTCTTAAAATCGCCTGGACTATTGATTTCTGCAAAAAAAAAATCACGACAGTGACACTTTAAAGTATCAAATTGTTGTCAGATCTTCCTTTCATGATAGGATCCTCCAATAATTATCTAATTAAAAAGGTTACGCTTTTTTTCTAGACATCTAATTTTTTTTTTACCATATTTGCTGAAAGCAATGGTTTTTCTTTCTTTTCTTTTTTTTAAATATTCATTTTCCTATAACTAGACTGCCATAACAGTCAATCATGTGACTGCAAGGACCGCTGCTGTCCAAGGCCAGTTTGATTTTTCAAGCATAGTAGTTTCCACTGTCCCCACTACAGGTTCTGTTCAGATGACAACGCCCTGTGGTGTGGTATTGGGTTGTCCAGTTGCTAACTCAATGTCAGTCAATGTTTTCAAGGGAAACTTTTAGCAGGTTAGATAAATCTTACCTGCGAATACCTCACTGTTGCACACAGGGTGCTGAGGGTGAAGGTAAGTTTCCTTGTTATTAGAAGTTTATTCTTTATGCCAAGTAGGCATTTTAGTGCACTGGGGGCGGGATTAAGCCCCAGGCCGGAACGCCCCCAGTGCACCAATCTGTCCTTGACCAGAATGCCCCCAGTGCACCAATCTGTCCCCGACCAGAATGCCCCCATTGCACCAAAATGCCTAATTAGCATAAAGATTAAATTCATCATAGCAAGGAAATGGCACCTTTATCCTCAGTGACCTGTGGACCATAGGGAAATATCCGCCGGTTAAATTTTTCTAACCTGCTGATAATTTTCCTTTGAAGAAGCCCCTGTCAAAGAGGGAGTGGAATTTTGCATGTGCTGAACTAACTTCTTGTGGAATGCGTTCCTGTTTAAAGCTGCACTATCAGCAAGTTTGGGCCATTGAACCTGCTGATATGAGCCAGCTGCTCTTTGCCTCAGGATTTCCGGGCTGTACTACTTATTGCTGTGGGGTCCGGTATAGTGGTGTTTTCTGATAATTCCCGATATGTTAGTTATAAGGTTCAGAGCATTTGGGGCATTCCCTATGCATCCAAACACTGTCTCGTCCCGCCTAGCTTGCCCCTTCCTGGCCCGCCCACTATGCATATTCATAGTTAGGCCACTTGTTACGGCTGCTTCCTGCACATGCGCCGTAACAAGCGGACTAACTATGCATATATGAATATGCATAGTGGGTGGGCCAGGAGGGGCAGGTGGGACAAGCGGGTGCTCTGACACATTGGGGAACGCCCCAAATGCTCTGAACCCGATAATCAGCATTTCAGGAATTATCAGAAAACACCACTATACCGGAGAGCCCGGGAATCCTGAGGTAAAGAGCGGCTGGCTCATATCAGCAGGTTAACGAACCTGCTGATAGTGCCGCTTTAATGAAAGTGAACTAGTAAAATGTTAGTTTAGCAACTTAGTATTTGTTTATGCAAAGTAAGTCCAAAGCCGAGCTAAACCTTAAGCATTTACAATTTTTCTAACCAAGTATCGGAAACTTTTAGCCTCAGAAAAGAAGGTTGGACCATTCTGCTGCAGCCACAATTAATTTTATTCACTGTATTGCTTTACAGGTTCAGATACGGCCCTGGAATCTTAGTGACAGTGACTTTGTTATGGATGGCTCTCAACCTCTCGATCCACGAAAAACTATTTTTGTCGGGGGTGTCCCGCGACCTTTGCGAGCTGGTATGTTTTACTTGTACAGTTAAAGCCACTAATTTTTCATTGTTTTTAGTGTGTACAGATATTTTGACATAGACATAAACTTAAGGGGAAGGCTATTGCTTTAAAGGGGTATTTCATTTAAATATAATTTTTCATATGTTGCTACCCATGGTGAGAGTAACAATTTATTCCATACTTGTTATCTATTCAGTCTCCTTCTCCCAGTTCTGAGCTGCTGCTGAGGACACAAAAACTGTGTGTGAGCTGTTCTCTCCATCTCCCTCTCTTCCCCCTTCCCTTCCAAGACGGCTGATTTAAACACATGTAATTAGAGTCTCTGGACGGCTGTATCTGCACTCTGTTATGCTGAGAGGGTTAATCACCGTAAGGTCAGGAGCAGCTTAACCTCAGATTAACCCTCTAGGTATTACAGAGTGCAGATACAGCCAGCCATGGAGCTGTTTATATGAGGTGTCTCGGAAGGAAGGCGTGGGACAGGGAGAGAAAAACTCGCACACAGTTTTCTTTGTCTTCAGCACAAAGTAGCAGGCTCAGAACTTGGGGATGGAAGTATGGAAGGAATTGTTAGTCTCCGGGAGGCAGGATGATTCAGTTGATGTATTTCACCTGAAATAGAGTGGAATCCCCTTTAACATATATTGGGAGATAGGGTTCATGTGGGAAAGCCTTGGCTGTCAAGGCACGATGGGGATTGTAGTTTTGCAGCAGATGGATCGCCACAGATTCCCCCTTCCCAAAAACCTTGTCCTACAAAAATAAGCCCAATTGTGGTTATGTTGATAGAAAAGTCAAAGGTTATGGTGGGAGAAATAGAAGAAAAATTTATTTTTTTATTAAAGTTTCATTGTTCACTTCCACATGATGAAAATCTGCCCTAATCATTCTTATGAAGCGCCTGTATGTGGTTATCACCAGGACAGAATTTTATCCTCTTGAAGGTAACAGTGAAAATTCCCATTTGCAGACCGCAAGCAGAAGAATTGCTGGTATCAGTGCCTCGTATAGATGGATGTTTTAGGGAGTTCTTTTCTTTATACTAATTTTCATAGTAGATATATGTCCATATTCTAGTGTATAAATAATCTATTTCTAGTGCATATGACTCTTAATTTGTTTTTCTTTGTTTTGTTTTGTCTTCATAGTGGAGCTAGCTATGATTATGGACCGCCTGTATGGAGGTGTATGTTATGCTGGCATAGACACAGATCCTGAGCTAAAATACCCCAAGGGAGCTGGGCGCGTTGCCTTTTCCAATCAACAAAGTTATATAGCTGCTATCAGCGCCCGCTTCGTTCAGCTTCAGCATGGAGAAATTGATAAGCGGGTATGTGGATTTCAGGTCATGCATTTTCTTAACCTACAGTAAGATGCATAATATAACCAGATGGAAACATGGTCTTTCTCTTACTGCGCATAACACTCCTCTCTTTTATTATTGTGAAATAACCCCATTTTAATTTAAAGGGTTACTCTGATTAAAGCCTACTTGCCACTTATCCACAAGTAAATCATCGAGTGGGGTCCGACCTCTGCCTCCTTTGTTTTGAATACAGCCGCGGGTCAGGTGTACGCAAAACAAAAGAGGCAAGGGCCTATCTGGAGATCACCAGGGGGTGCAGAGGTTCGACCCCAGCTCCGCAATCTTACTCGTCTCCAAGTAAGTTTTAATTGGAGAACCCCTTTTAAGTTTAAAGGTATGTTCACAGAGATTCATGATTTGGCTCAGATTTTGACTTCCCTTCTGAAGGAAAATCTGCCACAAGTCTGCAGCATTTTGGCCCTCTGTGAATATACCCTGAATGATGGGGATCTGATTGTACTTTCATTTAACATTAGAGACCTTACATGAACTTAGATATTAGTTATATCTGCTGCTCAGAGTTTTGCAGTTGTCTATAGGATATACTTCATCCTACATATGCTGTAAATCATGTTGTATTTATTCATAAATTTCCTACTGTATACTATGATTTTGATTTGTATCTATGCTTACTCCGTGCTCAGGTGGAGGTGAAGCCATATGTCTTGGATGACCAGCTATGTGATGAGTGTCAAGGAGCTCGCTGCAGTGGCAAGTTTGCTCCGTTCTTCTGTGCTAATGTTACCTGTCTGCAGTATTACTGTGAATATTGCTGGGCTGCTATCCACTCGCGTGCTGGCCGGGAGTTCCACAAGCCGCTGGTGAAGGAGGGAGGAGATCGCCCGAGGCATATTTCATTCCGTTGGAATTAAACCACCCATTGCTTAACTTCCTTCCAAGGATCCAAATAAGTGCACTCTTCTGTTCTCTTAACCCTCCTCCCTCCTACCATCCTTAGGAAAGCATGTCCTCTTGTTGTAGTCTGTATTTTAAAAATAGTATAATGAAAGAATGACCTACACCATAGGTATTTGTAAAGTCTTGTGTCATTGAGAACTGTATTGGAAAGCCTTTTTGTTCATAACAATATCACTCTGATGCATGCATGTTTCATGCTGTCCTCATCGAAAACCAAGGGAGCAGGGAGACTGCAACTAATAATATTATTAAACTTTTTTTTATTATTATTATTATTCTAAGAGAAGAGTTTGAGAGCTTGCAACTAGATAATTATTAAGAAAAGAAAACCAGAGTATTTTTTTTAATTAAATTATTGTTAAAAAAAATTAACAGAAGAATACTGTTAATGTAACCATGCAACCACAGTAACACTATTGGTCTGTTTGACACAGCTTATTTTTTACTGGGGGATTTTTTATTTCCTATTTATTGGGGATTGTTTTTTTTATTTCTTTTTGTTTGCTTTTTACCTTTTTAGCAAAAGTTATTAATTGCCTATTGTGAAAATATGTAACCCACACACAAAAAGCTAGAGAAAAGTGATAGCAGCGTTTATGTGAACAATTTTTGGAAGGGTAAAACAAAGGCATATGCCTCCAATATTTATCTTTTCTATTATCTCATTGTCACTTTTTCTTTCTGTTTTGGCATCCACATAACTGGCTGAATCTCCTTAGAGCTCTGAAGTATTTTAAGCGTGGGCTATTTAAGCTTTTTAAGAATGTAAATGTTGAGTGAAGTTACTACTGAGGGGAGTGCACTTATTTATTTTTTCAGTGAAAAAAAAAAATCTAAAAATAATAAAAAAAAATCTACAGAGTAACACAGTATCAGTTAGCTCATATTCCCCCGAAAAAAAAATTCCTACCAAAGCTGAAAGAAGTAAAATTACAGAAAGCAGGTTTTTTTTTCTGCTCAGAAAGAACAAATGTATAGATTTTTATTTTTTGATGCTTAATATATATCTATAGTCCTAACTTTCTTAACCTATATCAGGTGCCAGCTTCTGTTCTCCATTTTGACATCGACCACTTGAAAGATACCTCTAGGATGGAACTAGATGTTTGTAATGCCTCCAGTCTAGTATTCTGGACGTTAACAGAGGAGCCCATTCTTGCTTATGTAACCCCTTTGCTGTCTGAGAGTGTAGTGGCAGCGCACGTCAGTTTCCCATAACTCATGCAGACGTATTATTACCCTTTGAACGTCAAAGGACCAATGAAGGGCTTCCCTCAGCATAAAGTCACTTTACACACCTGCTTCTTCTGCTTGGCTATGGGTAGCGCAGTGAAATGTTACCCAGCGAGCCTAGAAAACAGTGTACTATGTGGCTGCTGGATCTCATTGTAATAGTTGTCACTTTTGCTTTAAATGCCCCCTCCTTTCTCGCTGTAGTTCGTACAAGGCTAAGATATAATTATTTTAAAATGAAACTCTTTCCATTCTGAGCTAGCTTGTGCAGAGTTTGGCTAAGGAACTTTCAGTACATAGTTTTAAAGCCTTTGGCACTGTAGACTTTAAGCTGCTTATACCGCTGAATAATCTTGATGCCTTAACTCTTCACAGGCCAAGTAACTTAGCCAGCAGTCATATTTGCCAGCCGCTGAGACATAACAACCTTGAAAAGGGTTTCATAATAATTATATTTGCTAGTACTGTAGGTGTGAGGTCATATATATATATATATATATATATATATATATATATATATATATATATATAAAAATTTTATTTTATTTTTTTTAGTTAGCAAGCACTGCCCTGTATGTTCAAGCAGATGTATCCATTACATCCAATGTGCAATATTGTTATGCTTGGAAATTTGCTGCTACCCATCACACAAATGTGCATTACTGAGTGACCTCAACACCCATAAGGACATCTTGAGAGAAAGTTATGTTATGTATGTATACTCCAGGAGCAGCACATTTCTAGTTCGTACAGTATGTGTCTCCGCTTTTGCTGACAAGAAGTAGAAGCAGTTTATATCTGAGCATTGTCTGCTGAGACCCTAGGAGCTTGAAACAGAGATTTGTGATTATTGGCTAACCTTGAAATATGCATCTTCTATTGTGTGTAAGTGACAAGTTCACTTTGCATGCCATGTATCACTGGAATAGACTCTTTATATTAGGGCCTTCTCATGCATGATTTGTATGTATCCACTGTATGGCTTTCTGAGCTACTAACCAGAGCATCATCCCCACCATTGAATCCTTTTAGCCAGACCCCTAACTTGTCTGAAGCAGCAAATACTTCAGGGGCCACAGGGAGTCGCACTCATTGCTCATGCGCAGTTCTGAGGTCCATGTAGTGGATTCTAAGACACCCAATAGCTTTCTATTCTGTTCATAATGGCATGACTGGATTGAAGAGCCGATGCATAGATCAGTATGGCAATAATTGCACATAACACCATGTTTAGCAGAGGTTTGCAGATTCTTATTCTTGAATTGCTGCTGTGAAGGGCAACATTTTTGCAAAGGCTTATTCAATGAGCTTTCATGGCAGCTCATAACCTAGTGCTGTCTGACTGCAAAAGGGTTACAATGACTTCTTGCTGTAAGCTTATAGAGGCAAGTACTAGCTCCAAAAACTAACCAGACCTAACTGGTTCAAAATGCCCAAGCACATTGCTTCCTTACAATGCTGTCACAGGTTGTGGAAACCAAAGACTTGCTTCAGTTTTGCTGCTTAACTCTTTAGGAGCCCCTCTGTTATTACCAAATTTCCACTTCCAGAATGAGATCTTTTCTTTTTCTTCTTTTTTTCCCCAAATAGAATATTGAGGTATTTGCCTTTTCACAGAGGAAGCCAGATCCTTCCTCCCTTCCCCTCAGCATTAACGTTACTAAACAATGCACCTGCCTTTTTTATTCTCGATATTCCTTTGTTATACTGTGCATCGCTACCATCAGAGGGGTATGGTAAATATGTTTCGAAGTGGAGACATTTGCTGATGGTTCTAGAGAACTCGTGAGAGAAGCTGCTTACAAAACCAATCCCTGTACTACAATGACAAACGTCATTTCTATAGGTGGGTGCTCTTGTATACATCTAGTCAACGGATTGACAGATTGTTTGTTTTAATCCTTTTATCTGCTGAAAGTGAGTGTAGGAGGCTTGGGGTGTGCTAGAGTGCCATTCCTACCAGTAAACAGTGGCGATAACTTAACCTTTTCATTGCTAAACGTTTCTACAGCAAAGCCCAAAAGTCCCTTTTACATCCAAGACAGAATAGTCTGGGTGGCTTTGTGTCGACTCCAGCTTGGCATGGAAAAGGTTAACTGTGGAAATAAACCACTGTTTGGAAGCTAGCTTTGAAGAATATTTTCTCTTTATTTCCCTTTGTACATGACCTGCTGACTTTCGGTACAGTGTTTTTGTAGCTAACTTATTTTTGTCATGCACATATTGTACACTTGTTATGCACTAATTTTATATATCTTATGTTTCCAGCAGTGAGCATTTAGGCCCACTTTTCACTGGCGGGATATCTCTTTATGCAATACCTCAATTTTTCATATTGCAAAGAGTAGCTTTTTGTACTTTTATTACGGAGAGATCTTCATATAACTTCATTTTTTAAGATAAATAATTTTAATAAATTTTTATTTTCTTATTCTGCTTTTTATACATTTCAGTGCCCTGCATACATTACGAATGATGGATGTTGCGCACTGGTAATGCTACTTCAGAACCTGCAGAGATACAAAGCACGTGGCTTCAAATATGCTAGCCCACACCAAACATTTGGTGGATGTTTCAGTTAAGGATGTTCTAGATCCAATATTGAGGAGATGAATTTAAAAAACAAAAATAGAAATCGCATGAACAAGACAATTTACTCTTTTAGTCCCTTGGAAAAATGCAAAAAAAAAAATAAATTGTAGCATAAAAATTTAAAAAGTTAACGTAACAACTGAAAATGTATTCTGCTTCTTCATATTTCTCATTTTTTAAAGAAGTGAAAAAATATATATATAAATTGCAAATTTTTTTGGTGAATGTTTAGCCATTTTACATATTAACGAAATTAATGTTAGGTGTTTTATATTGCAGACAAGTCTGCAGTTTAGAAAAAAAAGTAAAAAAAAAAAAGTTTTAAGTGGAAAAAAAAAAATTAAAGAAATAAAACCATACCTTCGGGTTCCAGATGTGTAATGTTAGTATGCATGACTAATATAAGGAAAAAAAAAATCTAGTTATTCTACTAATATTCACTTGTTGTTATTGTGTGAAAAGCGTGTTTACAGATACAGACTTGGTAACACTTTAATTTACAGTCCCATGACCTTACTCCATTGTACGGACTCATGGCTTTAGTATAACGTATGCTAGTAGATAATCGACCTCTTCGGCCAATATTCGGCACCTCGGTTTATTAGCTGGGGCTAAGCATGTGATATATAGCATAAGTCCTTGTCTCTTCACATGCCAGGAGTTTTTGGTTTTTTGTAACCTGCTTTCTTCTGAATAAGCCTTTCTAGCAGTGAGTGCAGTGCTTGTACCTGTAGCTGAAAAACAGCCCTAGCATCACACGCCAGGGTGTTATAACATGAATCTCTTCTGCACTGTAAAACAGAACCGCATTACTTTTTGTTTCCACGTGACAGAAACCCTCACTGCCCAATGCTTTGGCCTAGTATATACTTCTCCATACACAGACCTCTGCATAATGCAAGTTAATATGTTTGCAGTGAATGACCAGCATTTTAGAAAAAATGCTGTTGGAAAGACTTGATAATCCCACCTTTTTATTGTTTTTTTTTTTTTTATTGTTTTACTTTTAATTTTATTTTTTTATGTTTTTATTGCTTTGAAGAGTTTAAGCCTTCTGTTAAAAGGTGATTTTAAAACTTGAATATGATAATATATTGTGGCGAGTTGAACTTCAAGTTGTTATGTGCAATACTTATTTCTGACTTTTGAGAGATCTTTGCAGTGTAATTCTTCATTGTTTTTAATTGCAGGCATTTAAAGATGTCGTTTTCTACTGTTCTAGTAATCCTCTTTCTTGCTGGTGTTTCTAAAGAAAAGAATCAGAAATCAATCTTTCTACTAATGTAAAACTGAGATTATTTTTTAAAAAAATGGAATAAAAGAGGTTTTGGTCATTGGCGTTATTTTGTTACCTTCTTTTAACATCTGGTGTCAGGGAGGAGCACGAGGCTTCTTGACTTGTGCCTCTCCAGACAGTCAGGGTTTAAAGCTACTGTGATTGATAACATTGTAAGAATTGGGACAATATTGTATTCAACTATTTTATTTTTTATATTTTTAAATTTGAAAGCATAATTAGTTTTTATAATTTTCATCAGATTCCTTTGTTATATTTTTTTGAAAGTGAAATTATTATTATTATTATAATTATTATTATTAACAAGTGGGTGTCTAGTTTTTACTAATCCCTAATGTTATCTTCTTTTCCATTGTATTGCTCATTTACCAGAAGGAAAAAAAGTTATTTAAGTATGTCAGTTAATTGTACCACTTGGCTGAATTTACACATAGTTTTTACTGTGTATGGGGAGGTTGTAGTATTTATTATAGCATTTTAAATAAAGATAATTCATTTTTTTATTAAAGTCATTTTCACTTTTATGTTCATATTTTTGTATGTTTTACTCTAAGTTATATAACACAAGTTCTTTTTTTAAAGAGTTCATTTGTTGAAGTGCTAGTGAAAAATTAATGTTATTAAATAGTTTGCAAATGACTATTTATACCAGTATGCATATAATTTTTAAATATTTGTAATGTGAGATGTTGAATGAATAAACTTTTAACTCTACATTCTTGCTTGTCTTTATTTTTTTTAATGTTGCAGTTTGTGCAGTATATTCTTTGGGGATTTACATGCTATGGACATTTATAATACATACTGTTTATCCTGGTATTCACTTTTTCTGGACACGCTACTTGATGTAAGTCATTTCAACAGATTTTAAAGTGTCACTGTATAAAATATCTTTTGACATGCCATAAGTTATTCATCGCAGCAAGTCTCAATGCTCAGACCAGCTAAGATCAAGAGAGATGGCCAGGGAGAGAGCATGGTGCCTGTGCAAACCACTCCCTGGCTTCTGATCGCCAATCCATAGGGCTACAGTGTCGGAATTAGTGAGTGTCAGATCCACTGCAATCAATAACTTTTGACATGCCTGATGACATGTCAAAAGGTATTTTTAACTTTATTTAAATAGCCAAACTGCAGTTTTTCTTACATAATAATAGTAAAGAGAATTGGCCTCAACACTCCATAAAATAAAAGAAATATTTAGTTTTATTAACTTGTTCAGGTACACACAAAGATCTAGCTCACATCATGAATCTTTTTTAAGGCTGAAAATGTGAGCTGGATGTGAACTATTTCTTTGTGTATATGTACAGTACATCACTACCTGACTTTCATTACTTGATACAATGAGTGCCGCTCTCTCTTATTGCTGATTTTAATATTATGCCTCTATACATGTAGCCTAGTTGATTATTATTTTTCATTGGGGGGAGGTTGGATTCTTTTTAAGGCAAACCTGTCAGCAGAAAAACAGGGTTGTACATATGACCATAGTTAGATAGGGCCTCTCAGCATGATTCTAGACATACCTTTGATTATCTACACCCCTATTTTCCTGATGATAGGTCCACTTTAAGGAATAAACTATCATAATGAAACTTGATGTCAAAGGCATTTGTACTGTTAAAACAAAGCTGCAGTCATTGTTAAAGGGGCAGGATAGTATTTATGTATATTCCTGGGGAGGGGGTGTATGAAAAACATAACATTTACTCATCTTCCTGGGGTCCACGCTGCCAGTATTATGTTGCTCTGTACCTACTTCCAGATTTGGCATTGTAATGTCAAAGGCCTAGCCAGCCAGTCATCAACTACAGCAGTGTCCCATCTAAGCCATTGATTTGTTGAGAGAGCCTGCAGTGTCACAAACTCAGGAGGGTCAACCAGCAGTGCAAGAGTTAGGGAGGCAAGTCATGCTTTTTTTTTTTTTTTTTTTTTTTTTTTATTCCTACACATGAAAACTCTTTTGCCCAGGCAATCACTTACCTCCTGGTAAACTAAAGCATAAATATATACATTTATTTAAAGAGTAGCTATAAAAAAGAATCCCAGTGCAGAGCGGCTTGCTGGCTCCAGATCACAATGCTGTGGATATGTCCCACGTGTGCAGAGTTCCCTGCGTAAGTCCTATTATAATTAATTGGGCTCATGCCCTCCGGCACCAGCTACGATTGCATGCTGATCTACACCGGGATTCTTCCTGACTGGTACTCTTTAATTAGAAAAAGTGAAACATTTCCTCTCTAGTGTAACATAGCTGTGGCAAAAGGAAGACTGGAGTCAGCAGGAGTGTAGGGTCACTAAGAGATACCTCTGAGACTTCCTGCTTTTAAGTAGGTAGGGTGGAGTGGGGGGCTTTAAATACAGTTGAAGACTTCTGTTTCTATCATACTTCATGCAGGATGCTAAAGAGGTTATTCAGGTTTGCAAAAACACAGCCTCTTCCCTAAAAAGCACCACTCTTGTCTTAAGTTTGGTAGTGGGGTTTGGCAGCTCCATTCCATTGATGTGAGCAGAGTTGAATTGTTATACCGCACACAACCTAAAGATAGGTTTTGCAAGAAGGTTGTTGTGTTTTTACAAATCTTGGATAATGCCCTTAAAGGGCACTACAAAAACATGGCCACTTTTCCCCTTCTTGTTTCCAGTTCAGGTGCAGTTTGCAATTAAGCTCCATTTATTTCAATGGAAGGGAGTTTGAAACCCCACCCAATCTGGAGAAGGAGAGGAGTAAAAGTGGCCATGTTTTTGTAGCGCTGGATAACCCCTTTAAAATATAAGCAAGCAGCAAAGTAACATGGACGAGTTCTATGTATTCTGAAGGAGGCTAGAAGTAGAAGGAAGAGAGGTAAATGCTCTAGTGTGCATCTATGCCCTCCCCTAGCAGATTTACACGCAGATTACATGTCCTGGTTTACCAGATTACCCCTTTATGTGCAGCCATGTCCTCTTCTTTCAGCAAGGCTGTATAATACACAGAAACCTTATTACATGACTGATACATCATATTCTGTATGGAGTAAAGTTCAGTCTCTTGGCAGTAAGTAAGAAAAGAAAAACTTTGGCCTGATTAGTATTTTGCAGATTCACTGCCCATCATTCATGAATTAATTCACCAGTTTACTTGAAAAATAGCTAAATCATTTCTCTCAGTGTGCTTTATGAACAGTACCACTTTTCTCTGAACTAATGAGTCCCCTTTAAATCTTTGTTTTTCATGTACAGAAATACTGACATTTTACTATTTAATTGGTAGGCTTTTTTTTTAGTTTTCTGTTCCGTCATAGGACAACAACCCTGGTTCTGTTATGTTAGATCTTATTGACTATAACGGTGAGTTGGATGCATAACAATGTTGCTCTATCTTTTTGGCAACTAAACCTTCAACACGTGTGATACAGTTGCAGAACACTTGCTGCAAGGGTAACATTATGTATATTCATGTATAACATAAACTAATGAAAACTTCACTGCTGAATTCCTAGGACAATTGCAGTACATATATACTTTAAAAAAAGGTGTTCAGACTGTGCATTTATGCTGGCCTTTATCTTTGTTAGAACTTCCAGGGACTGTACCCACTAAATTCATAGCGAAGTCAGTCCACTGTCCAACAGGCTTTTTGCTGGCCACAGGAAATTAAAGAGGAATAAAAGCCCTTGATGGCCAGATGAAAGAACTGGATGACATCATGTCTTCCACTGCATAAATAAATACACAGCTGAGTTCACTCATTTGGATGGTAGAAAACAACATTTAACCTCTTTGTGGCAACTGGTTGCTCTGTTAGGCTACACTACAATGAAGAAACTGGGATATGAATTGCTTCCAGACTTGTTTTCTAGTTATTTCTTACTTTTAATTAAAGCAAACAAGACACATTTGTGTCTCTTGCACTGCTGGTGGTTGATGTTGCATACTAAACAGGAGGACATTGTCAGATTAACACACAGCTACTATGCTAATACAGATGATTCTACAATATATTGTATATTTTAAATCATCTTAAAAAGTGAAAACAGTGTAATTCTTCAGTGCCTTTCAGGTAATTCACACATTATTCTTCTAATCCCCAATACCCAAAGCTTCTGACAAAAATCTAATTTTCTACAGCTGCTCCCCAGCACTATAAAAGCTCCCCAAATGTGGAGAAAAGATAGACTGTTGGTCTTTACCACAACCACTATCTATGTTTCTTCATTCAATATACTCAGAAACTATTTATAGCAGCAGTTTTCTACAATTTTCTACAGCTGCTCTCTTCCATTATATAAATTGCAGAGAGTATTTGGGGCAATGATAGCTTTAGTTGGAACATAAGGGAGTTTTCCACAGGGCCTTTTATTGTCTATCCACTGGATTTTACATATTGATGTGGGTCTTAGGCCGCATTTACACGTTCCTGTTCCAGAGTCCGTCCCCCGCACCGCAGTATCCCTGATATGCTGCTGGAAGCGGGGGAACAGTACAGATATGAACTGCGCGGCTTGGTCATTACAGCGCGGCTCATATGTGTACAGTTCCCCCACTCCCAGGAGCATCTCAGAGATGCTGCCATGTGGGGGCCAGACTCTGCTACAGGCCTTCCACGTCCATGTTCCGTGCGGAACATGGAACGTGTGAATGTGGCCTAATTGGGAAGCTAAGTAGTGGAAAAACCCTTGCTGATTTTATGGTATACCAATAGATCCATGATGTACAGTACCTTATTTTAAGACTATATTAGAGTCAAAGCACGGACACATTTTATACCTATTTTAATGTCATATTTTGCGTTTAGTTTACTGTGAGTGAAAATGGCCTAAAGGTCTATTGACACGTACCGTATCGTAGTTGGTTGTCGGTATCCCACAACGGGACCCTCCTACAGACGCTGACCGGCTGAGCAGGCCTGGCACCTCACGCCCCAGGTACCCACTCAGACCCAGAAGCGTCCGGGACCGGAGCTGTGAGATGATGGCACCAGTCCTGAAGCGGGGTTGGTGAGAGTATGTTACTTCCTTCATCCTGCCCCTTCCCAGTACTCTGCCAAAAATCACCCCAGCCTGGAGTTCTCCTTTAATGAAACATATCCTATCATTCTTCTTAATAAAGCTGCTATGCAGACTGATGCATGCTCATAGTAACAGACAAAAAACCCTGTATAATCTACTCCTGATCTCACACTTTCTTTCATCAAATCCCTACTTCTTAGTAGCCTGGTAGCAACAGTTGGAAGAAAATATACATCTGTAGACCCCAAATCATGAGAATTGTTTAACACCCAGTACCACTTTGTTTATTTCATTTCAGATTCATTTGGACAAAAATAATTGGCTGTGAAGGAGTTGAAATTCATAACTAGTACCATTACATTTTTTTTTTATCTCCGGCTTCACTTTCCTGTTTGTCCAACCTCTTCGGTCAGCAGGTCTTTCCAAATAAAGCTTTGGAATCTATTCTGAAAGGATAAGCACCATTTAGGACATTACTCACAAGAAGGGAAGTTCTTCATGGAAATGCAAACACATGAAAACATGCTAACAGTTGGAAGAAAGCCCCCCATTCACAAATAGTTTTCCAGTGGAATGAACCTTTGACCACATATTTCTAGACGTATGTAGGAGAAGCTTTATGGAAATACTTGTTATTTCAAGAGTTGACTATCCAGAAACACGATAGCAAATACTTCTACAGAGAAGTGTTTCAATAACTTCACAGTTTTGTCCAACACATGACAAACAACACAACTATATTGTCCAACACATAACAAACATTTCTCTTCTTTATGTAAAGCTATAACTTAACGCCCTAAGCGGAAAATCATAACTCTTACTGCTATAAAGATATAGGCAAGAAGTTAATCGGGATGCAATTCTGGACCTATTTACTGTAAAAAAAAAAGATACCTTGCAACATAAAATTATGTTGTGCTCCACATTCAACAACATAAAGGGAAATCAGTAGTAGATCTTCTTCCTTTAGTGGATCCATTTACTGATTTGGAACACAATCAGGTGCTGTAGTTCTCTGATGACACATGACACAGAACGCTCGTGCCCTCTCATTGTGTCAGTGTTTCATTACAACCTGTCTTTGTGATGATGTAGAGAGAATAAGCCATGGGCCCTTCTTCCACTGTGCTGTCCTAAATATTTTCAGAATGAGCTGTCCTGTATGTGTACATGAGAAGTAGCACTATTTCTGTCCATTATATAATTTGTATATGGCTTTTTCACTAGCTACATCTCTGCAGGCTTTTAATTGTCAGCTTTTTCTGAGCTTAACCCCAGACTGGTTGATCAATCTCTATAATGGCTCAGATACATACAGAAAACCGGAGAACCCACTTCCCTACCCAGCATAGAAGACATTATAGAGCAGTGTAAACAGTTTATCCAGAAGCAAGCATGGTCTCTGTCTCTGATTGTCCTCTTTCCCTCATTCCTTTTTATGGACTTTATGATTTGTAAGTGATGTGGAAAATTCATCTCCACTCTGCTCTACATATTGCCCTTAGTGATTCATGGGTCAGTGAACGGATTAAAAAAAAAAAAAAAAGTTTTACGTAGTGTGAACATAGCCTAAGGGTGCGTTTACACAGAGAGATTTATCTGACAGATTTTGGAAGCCAAAGCCAGGAATGGATTTGAGAGGAGGATAGATCTGTCTTTCCTTTATGACCTGATCTGACCTGATCAGCGTTTGCAATATACATTACGGCTGGGTTCACACTACGTATATTTCAGTCAATATTGTGGTCCTCATATTGCAACCAAAACCAGGAGTGGATTAAAAACACAGAAAGGATCTGTTCACACGATGTTGAAATTGAGTGGATGGCCGCCATTTAATGGCAAATATTTGCTGTTATTTTAAAACAACGGCTGTTATATTGAAATAATGGCCGTTATTTACTGTTATATGGCGGCCATCCACTCAATTTCAACATCGTGTGAACAGATCCTTTCTGTGTTTTTAATCCACTCCTGGTTTTGGTTGCAATATGAGGACCACAATACTGACTGAAATATACGTAGTGTGAACCCAGCCTACAAATGCAATTATGATCATATCAACAACTTTTAAGAGTAATTTATCTCTTCATCTCCAAAAAAAAAAAAAAAAAATACTGCTTAAGCAATTTATCTGTACGTGTAAAAAGAACCTTCAATTATGAAGTCATCATACAGTAGCTTGTGTAGGAAATATATATGTGGCCAGTCAACAACATGTCTAATATTACTCTTCTACTTCAGCCCTTTGTCACCACTGTAGCAGAGACCACATGCAATTAATTCAATGTGTCTCAGGTTCAGGTCAAGTCATTAGAGCTACATATACTTTCTAGAAATCGTAAGCATGAATTTCCTTGCATGGTGATTGGATAGGAGTCTCCTCTAACAACTGGCTGGAACATAATAACTAAGGCTAGTTTCACTCCCAGCATGAAATACGCTGTGATACGGTATGTGTGCAATTGGCCTAAAAGTGTACATGGAGGCAACTTACTATTAGGAGGTAAACAATATGCAGCGCCACATTTCTTTATCTTCTTACACTAACAAAATATATTTTATTTCGATTTTATGGGATAGACCAACACAAAGTAGCAAGTAATTGTGAAGTGTAATTGTTAGGACTGTGCGCTGGCGCTCCTCAGTTAGAGCTGTGCGGCCAAGAAGACGCAGAGTTGGTGTTTTTGTGCAGTTCTAGTACACAGGTCTATTTTAGGTTTGTTCAGCCCTACCCGTCTTGCTTGTAATGCCTGGGCAGCTTGAGGGTTACCTGCTGCTGTGCAGGTGAGCTGTGTGGAGGATCATTGGCTGGTTCAATCAGCTGCTGGACTGAGTTCCTGATCCTGCATAAATAGTGTGCAAGCCCAGCAGACAGTGCTGGCTATTAGTGTTCTTTGCTAGGCTAGCTTGCTGTGACTTGTAGTACTCTAACCTTTTGCTCGTTTCCTGTCTTCCCAGTTTTGCCACCTGCCTTGAAAATATTGCCTGACCCCTGACTATCTGACTGCCTCCGTATTTTGTACCTTTGTTGCCCGCCGTTACTGACCTGGACTGTTCACCACGCTTTATTGTGTTTGTTTGTCTGTCCGTGTTCTGTTTTCCACTTACAACAATGCAGGGACCGTCTTTGTGGTTGTCCGCAGCTGCCTACGGCTGACCAAGGCAAGTAGGCAGGGACAGAGGGTGGGAACAGCCAGGGCTCACTGTCTATCTATATCTGTCTGACTGCCCTTACCTGGTGTTAACAGTAGTGGAAACATGTGATGGAAAACTTACACTACACATCAGATCGAACACACCAACCCCACCATGAAAAACGGTGGTGGCAACATCATGCTGTTGGGATGGGTTTTTTCAGCATGGATAGGGAAGCTGGTCAGAGTTCATGGGAAAATCGCTAAATATGATTATTTAAGTCCTGGAGAAAAACCTGGCTGCAAAAGACAACTCCGGCGTTCAAAAAAAAACAAAACACAGACACATACATTTCATTCTTACCATCCCTCCGGTGGGGATCGCTGCTTGAATTTCCCGCTGTGGTCTCTGTCAGCTCCGGTCGGCATCTTAAGATATCCCTTACTTCTGGGTTCCATTGAAGTGAATGAGAGAGAAAAGGCTACTGGTGCACATGCGCATAAGCAGCCTTTTCATTGGCTGGATCACATAACATGGCTTCCAATTTGCTCAGCCAATATCAGGGCCAGATAGCTAAACAACATATATTACAAAGTTATATAACTTTGTAATGGGTGTTGATTAAGGGGGGGATAAAACACCACAGCTGTCCTTTAAAGAGGTACAAAAAGTTGTGCCAGAAAGTTATACTGTTACTTCTATTAAAGAATTTTTTTAAAAGTATTTCTTGAGTACTTTTTTCCAGTCTGACATGTACTCCCTAATGCCAGCTCTGACAACGTCAGGAACTGTCCAGATTGGTAGCAAATCCCTATATAAAACCAATCCTGCTCTGGACAGTTCCTGACATGGACAGAGGTGGCAGCAGAGAGCACAATGTCATAAAGGAAAGAACACACCAATTCCTATAGGGCATTCAACAGCTGCTAAGTACAGGAAGGCTTTTGTAAATAGAGGTACTTTACAAATCTGTATAACTTTCTGACACTAAATGATGTAATAACATTTTTATATCCTCCAGAGTACCCCTTTAAGATTTTATCTAGCAGGACAGTGACTCTAAACATACAGCCAGAGCTACATTGGCATGGTTTGGATCAAATCATATTGATGTGTTAGAATGCCTGTTCACAGATGTCTCCATCCATCCAATCTTATGGAGCTTCCACTTCATAATTACTTGCTACTATCACATAAAATCCAAATAAATTTACACTTGTGAGTAAAACATAAAAGAATAGTGGAAAAGTTTAAGGGGTGTGAATACTTTTTCAAGCCACTGTATGCTTTACTAGCACAACTCTCTTTAAATAAAAGCCAATATCCAGCAGCAGCTGGTAGCTTTGGCCTTTTAGTTGTTCATTTCTCAGCGTGTACTGTGTAACTGATTTATAAATTGCAAGTCACATTAAAGTACAATAGGGTATTTAAGCAGCGTGAACAGGGCATAATTTTACCTGTAAGACCTCTTATCATTTATGGCTTTGTTATTGTTGTAATAATTGTGTCCACTAGACAAACTGAAATGGACTCATATTTCAATTCAGAAAGCGATAGATAATACTGTGCAAGAAAACTGTACAAATTACATTACAAAAACACTAGATTAGCATACGCTCATTACTTTACAATCGGAACATTAGTTAATACTGAAATTCTCGAGTAGCATAAAATAAATTGTTCCAGAATTAGACAGATGCTGCTGTCCTGACTGCTTGTAGTTTGCCTAGCTGCTGTGTTGTGTAACTCATGCAAATACGTTTCTGTTTGCATTGGTATTTATCCTAATAATATTTATTTATTAATCGCCAACATACTCTGCAGTACTTTACATTATTTTCTGATACAAGTAATGACTGGGCTGCACAGCAGACTTACTATTTATACAAGTTAGGACCAGGAAGCTAATGCACACTTTTTTTTCCAATTTATTTATATGAACTTTCTATATAATTTTTTTCCCCCAGTTACTATAAAAAAATAAAATTATTTCCAATATGTTTCTAGTAATTGGATAACTTCTCTCTTTGCATCAGGGCCGTAATAACAGCTGCCCTAGGCACTAAACCTGCAGACGCCCCATCTGCACTCACCAATTAGCATCATGATTTTCTAGTTTCAGTCTTAGGCCGTGTTCCCACATTTACTGTACGTCACCCTATGGAGCCGAAACCAGACCCTTATGCAGTAACCAATAGCCGTATAGGCACTAATCCTGGTAACAGCACATGACTACTGGGGAAGAAATGGGAGCCTAGTTTCGGCCACATGCATTTCTCTACATGTAGAAATGTGTTCTTTAATTGCTTAAAACAGCTTAAAACGTACACAAATTTCCACATTAAATCAGTGTTTAGAGCAGTCTGCATATTCACTGAACGAATTGGTAGGATTGGTGGGTAATAGCTCCAGGCGTCACATTTAACAATGCCACACCAGACCTGACCAGTACCGCCATACTGTGACTGAGTAACACCGCCACACCAGACCTGACCAAT
Organism: Dendropsophus ebraccatus; assembly: GCF_027789765.1. NCBI lineage: Eukaryota > Metazoa > Chordata > Amphibia > Anura > Hylidae > Dendropsophus > Dendropsophus ebraccatus. Next base: position 65,883,478 of record NC_091454.1, on the reverse strand, counting down.
ACCACCACACCTCCCACATACACACACAACCTCAAAAAGACATCAGGTTTATTGGCAAGTCTGAACAAGAGGTGGGAGAGTAAAAAAAAAATGAAAACAAAAATTTGGAGCTGCCCCCCTACTAGGCACCAGAACACGAGTCAATGTGGCGTTGTCTAGTGCCCTAGGCCTGCAATGCCTCTCCTTCCCTCCCTCCTTATCATTAGGAATGCCCCCGGGATTTCTCCTATTCATCACTTGTCTAAACAGTGCTTGTGTATCTTAACAATCCCGCACATGTGCAATGTTTAGACAAGCAATTATTAGGAGAAATCCTGCCAATGGGTTCCTAATGATGAGGAGAGAGGGAAGGAATATAGGAGAGGCGTTGCAGGTCTAGGGCACATACACTGTAGGCCATGTCACATTGACTTGGTTGCTGCAGAATAAAATCTAATTTTAAACCCTAACCAAGGAACTGGGCACATTTTAAAAGACACGGCCATAAAGGACTTACTCTCATCAAACGGACGGTACCAGCTTTTTTGGGGAAGTGGGTTAGTTAATACACTATCCCTTTAAAGCAAGAATGGGGAACCCTCTGCCCTACAGCTTTTGCAAAACCACAATTCCCATCAAGTCTGGACAGGCAAAGCTAAAAGCGAAGAGCATAAAAGGTTCTACCTCTTCTGCTTCAAGCTTAAAGCAACTCTGTACCCACAATCTGACCCCCCCAAACCACTTGTACCTTCAGATAGCTGCTTTTAATCCAAGATCCGTCCTGGGGTTCGTTCAGCAGGTGATGCAGTTATTGTCCTAAAAAAATACTTTTAAACTTGAAGCCCCATGCCCTACGGGAGTATCTGTGCCCTAACTTTGCACAGCCTCTCTGTCCCTCCTCCCCACCCTCTTCATCATTAGGAATGCCCCAGGCAGATTGCCTCCTATTCCCCACCTGTGGCAGCCCGGCACATGGTCTGGATCGTTAAGGACCTGTGCAATGTTCAGCATAAAGAAAATGTTTCAGTGCCATTCCTAATGCTGAAGAGGGTGGGGAGGAGGGACGGAGGGGTGGTGCAACGTTAGGGCACAGATACTCCCGTTTGGCACGGGCTTCAAATTTAAAAGTATTTTTTTATGACAATAACTGCATCACCTGCCGAACGGACCACAGGACAGATCTTGGATTAAAAGCAGCTATCCGAAGGTACAAGTGGTTTTGGGGGGGTCAGATTGTGGGTACAGAGTCGCTTTAAAATTATGCAAATCACCAGGAAATTAACCCAGTTTTCTGTGCAATATAAATAAGTTTGTTTGCCTCAGAAACAGAAAATCCTGATGATTGACAAACAACATGGGCAAGATGACTTGTTTAAAGGGGTTATCCAGCGCTACAAAAACATGGCCACTTTTCCCCCCTCTCTTGTCTACAGTTCAACAATTTCATACAAAAGAAAAGGACATAAAACACTAGGCACACAACTATGAATTCAAAAATATATAAATACCATCTTTATTCATGAAGCAATACATACAAAGCAACCCTACACAAACACCAAAAACATTAAAAACACTTAAAAAACACAATGTATCCAGGAGGGACCTATTTGCAATACACAAGATCCCTACTTCCACCACCCGGCTCAATACAAATATACACACATTCTACATACAAACCTCTGAAATGAATCAAGTCACAATATACCAAAGTGCAAGTGCATGAATCCAACAGTATACAGCATACAATTGTAGAAAAAAAATATATGAATAAGTGACTAAACCAAAGCACACAGGATAAAGTGTCACCAGATAGAGTGGGGTCAACTAAGTGGGGTCCAAAGCACCCTACACGTTACGTCCCGAACCCGGAACTTCGTCAGGGGTACACTCTGGTTGTCTGGGGTTGCTTATATATCCAAGACAGTAAATCATTATCGTATACACATGTGGAGATATTAAACTAACTTACAAGTAGAGGAGAGTCCCAACAGACATGGCTGCGGTCCGCACCTGGTAAAGATGGCCCTTGTGGCGTGGTTGTATCTATTATGCGCATGCGCCAGCACTAAGTTATTAGCCAGCATGTAAGATGCCCGCGAAATACCAAACTGTGTTGCACGCATGCGCAATGTGCATCCCGCCATGATTCACTGCGCATGCCTATGTTTCATATGTAAAAAGGAAACAATATAAACTACAAATATATCTCATGCACGTATTAAGTAGACATACCTACAAGCCCGTGCCTAATTAAGATGGTGTACATATATGTTTTACACATGCGCTAGCTCAAAGTCATTGGCCGGTATGTAAAATGGCCACAAGATACCAAACTGTGCTTACACGTATGCGTGATGTCTGTACCTTAGGATGCAGTCCGCTATCTATCACAAAGATTGCGCCCGCACACATAATGAGAACGCTGCGCATGCGCATGCCCACTGAGAGTGAGCAGAATGTATTTTTTCTATAACTTTGTAATGGCACATGTAAGCGCGCGCATTGGCATGTTCGGGGGTTTATGTTATTCTACTGTATGAACATCCTCTATAAGTGTTGCTAACACTGCCAAACGCTTTGAGAAAAGCGCAGGCACATAATCACCTAATAAACGGTCAAGTGTTTCTGACCAGTGAATTGATAGTAACTATCCATGGTGTTTTATATTTGTAGGTGATACTTATGCAGGTTATTTCTTTGTACGAAATACATGCATGCACAGTGTGATCATTATGTGTGCGGGCGCCATCTTTGTGATAAATAGCGGACTGCGTCCTAAGGTACAGACATCACGCATGCGTGTAAGCACAGTTTGGTATCTTGTGGCCATTTTACATACGGGCCAATGACTTAGTGCTAGCGCATGTGCAAAGCAGGTATGAACTTAATTTGGCGTGGGCTTGTAGGTATGTCTACTTAATACGTGCATGAAATATATATGCAGTTTATATTGTTTCCTTTTTACATATGAAACTTACGCATGCGCAGCGAGTTCATGACATTTTGGTGACAAACAGTAGGTTACATTTTAAGGGGAGCACATTGCGCATGCGTGCAGCACAGTATGGTATTTCCTGGCCTTCTTACATGCTAGCTAATAACTTAGTGCTGGCGCATGCGCATAATAGATACAAGCACGCCACAAGCGCCATCCTTACCATGCGCGGAACCGCAGGCATGTCTGTTGGGACTCTCCTCCACTTGTAATGCTGCGTTTACACAGACAGATTTATCTGACAGATCTTTGAAGCCAAAACCAGGAACAGACTATAAACAGAGAATGGGTCATAAAGGAAAGCCTGAGATTTCTCCTCTTTTCAAATCCATTTCTGACTTTGGCTTCCAAAATCTGTCAGATAAATCTCTGTGTGTAAATACACCATATGTTAGTTTAATATCTCCACATGTGTATATGATAATGATTTATTGTGAGTGTACCCCTGATGAAGTTCTGGGTTCGGGACGTAACGCGTAGGGTGCTTTGGACCCCACTCAGCTGACCCCACTCTACTTGGTGACACTTTATCCTGTGTGCTTTTGGTATATTGTGACTTGATTCATTTTGGAGGTTTTATATTATTAATATAAATAGAGTGTGTGTATAATTGTATTGAGCTGAGAGAGATCTTGTGTATTGCAAATAGGTCCCTCCTGGATACATTGGGTTTTTTAAGTGTTTTTAATGTTTTTGGAGTTTGTGTAGGGTTGTTTCGTATGTATTGCTTCATATATAAAGATGGTATTTATATATTTTTTAATTAATAGTTGTGTGCCTAGTGTTTTATGACATACATCTTTTTCTTTTGTATGTAATTGTTGCCTGTCTAGTATGTCACACTATGAGCACCATTGATTTGGCTGTGCATTACCCTTTCCTTGTTGTGTAGTTGTCTCCAGTTCAGGTGTGGTTTGCAATTATGCTCATTTACTAGTTTGAAACCCCACTCAAATTGCAGACAACAGAGGGGGAAAAGTGGTCATGTTTTTGTAGCACTGAATAACCCCTTTAACCCCTAGACAACCCTGGGTGTACAGGTACGTCATGGGCCGCTAAGGGGTGTTTAGAGCGGGGCCGTGCGCTGGCCCCGCTCTGAACCACCATGGTCCCGGGTGCTGCTTGTAGCCTGGGACCGCGGCTATTAGCGGGCACGGCCTGATCGCCGTGCGCGCTAATTAAGTAATCAGATGCAGCTTTCAAAATTGACAGCTGCATCTGATTACTACATGCAGCCGATTCCCTGGTGTCTAGTGGGGGGATCCCCCCAAGGGGCGATCCCTGTGTACTTATCCGCCCGAGGTCTACGCCGTAATGGCGCTGATTCCGGCTTGGCACTTGCTTGTTTTTCGCTGTTGCAGCCGAAAGCAATCGAGTGCCGATCTCATTGATCTATGCAGTATAACTATACTACATAGATCTCAATGAGAGATCAGTGTACTAATACTAGAATTCCCCCAGTATAAGTTTAAAAAAAAAAATGTTTTTATTAATCTTATGGTAAACGGTGTAAGCGCAAAAAAATCCCAAAGTGCAAAATTGCGCATTTTTGGTCACAACAAATCCAGAAAAATTGAAAAAAAAAAAACTATCAAAAACTTGCATATGCGCAAACAAGGTACCAATAGAAAGAACACATCATGGCGCAAAAAAATGACACCTCACACAGCCCCATAGACCAAACAACAAAAGCGCTATAAGCCTGGGAATAGAGCAATTTTAAGGAACATATATTTGTTAACAATGGTTTTATTTTTTCAAGCCATCAGATAAAAGTTATACATGTTACATATCGTTGTAATCATAATGAATTGAGGAACATATATAACAAGGCAGTTTTACCCCAGGGTGAACAGCGTAAAAACAAAAACCCTCCAAATAAAAAAAATGTGTTTTTTTTTTCAATTTCACCACACATTTAATTTTTTCCTGCTTTTGCAGTGTACTTTATGAAAAAATTCAGCCGGTCATTGCAAAGTACAATTTGTGGCACAAAAAATAAGGGCTCATGTGGGTCTCTAGGTGAAAAAAATGCAACTGCTATGGCCTTTTAAGCACAAGGAGGAAAAAACGAAAACACAAAAATTTAAATTGGCCCGGTCCTCTAAGGGTTAAGCACTTAAAGGTAAAGTCCCACGAATCTACCAAAACAAGCAGACAGGGGTGTTTGGAAACATAATAAAGATAGCATACTTACTAATCCCTGTGTCCCCATAGTGCTTTCTTGACAATATCCGACAGCCGGCGGTGTCCTGCAGCTTCTCTAGCTGCAACGTCATATATTCAGCTGATGGATTGCCTGCTCAGCCTATCCGTGACTGGGCGTGACACTGACTGGCTAAGTGGGCAATCCATCAGCCAGTCTGTGACGTTGCAGTTGGAGGAGCAGGGCCATGATGTACATGGATGAACCCAGCTAAAAATTACTTCCGGAAGCTGTTGGAGAGACCCAAGAATGGCACTATAAGGGCACAAGGATTGGTAAGTATATTTTCCGGTCATTTGTTAGTTTCACAGGACTTCTTCTTTAATAGTCTATGAGGCACGCAACCAGGTTGTTAAGTAGGTTACAGTGGTGGGGAGCAGAGGACAGTGGGCGGCCCAAGAACTGGAATTTGCTGTGAAGCAGGACAGGTAAGTATCACTGCTTTGTCCCTGGCAGCAGCATACATTAGTCACTTATGTTGGAAAACCCCTTTAAGTTCCACAGACAAAGGGGATTCTGTCGACAACGCTCCACATTGGCTTAAAGAGAAAGAAAAAAGTAAAAAAAAAATTCTAAACATGAAGTAGCAGTGATAGAATGAAGACCCCATAATCCATGCAGAATAGAGCTGTAGGCCATGTCTGTGCGAATGCAAGCAAGGTGAGTCAGGCATGAGCAAAGATCTACAACTTATTGCAGATGTACCCCAGGTACTGAAGTAATGACCCCCACCCCCAACCCCTTGTGTTTTTGTGTCATTGTACCATTGTATGACTCACTTTTTTTTTTTTTCTTATTCTTTGATTTTCCATGAATGTACATGAACTATTGACTAGAGTGAATAGTATTTATAAACTGACATGTTGATAAAATGAATACCCGGAAGTACAATTTGTATTTCAAAATTAGAATGGCATTTCTATAAATAATTTAACATTTTGCAAATGAACCAACAGTCTGACAGCAGATAACTTTAACCACTTAAAAGTCATATAATGGCTAGTAATCAGGCCTCGATTAATAGTTATTGGAGGTATAACAAGAATCTTTACAATTTACCATCTTACCATCGGCAACAACGGCCGTACTTTGTACACCTGTGAACACTTCCTGTTGTTCTATAGAATCTCGCACCGCAAATAACTGACATGTCAATTTTCTGCGGCCGCAATTCAATGAATTGAGGCCGTATGAAACCCTATCAGTTCACACAGTGAAGCGAGCGGCTCCGGCCGGAAAGATCATCCGGCCGGTACTGCAGTACCGGGGTCACAGAACGGCCGGTCTCTCACGTTGTGTGAACATAACCTAAAACTCAAATATAAGGCTCGATGCTCTGAAATAGATTTTCTTGATATCCTTGTCTATGTGAATCAGACTCAAAAGATTCAATCAAATGTTTTTAGAAAAAAGGGGTCTGACAATGCAGAGCTACATGTCGATTCTTTCACCCCATGAGACTAATATAAAATATTCCTTATGGTCACTTTCTATAGATCAAAAGAATATGTCTCACCGAAGAGTCCTTTGAACAACAGGCATTGGAACTTAGAAGATTCAAAGAATGTGAATACATAGACTATTCAATTGAAACAGAAAGAGCTAAAGCAACTGAACATCCTTTTGACCCATAAGAAGTGGCAATCTTCTGACAATTGGTTTATTTCTCTGTACCATTCCAGATCGAGACAAATGCAGGAAGCGCTGCAGAAACACTGGAACACGTTACTATTGAACCACATGTTAGCTCAGTACTTCCATCAGATCCAACAGACTTCATGGAAACTGTGTGCCAAGTACAAGTATAGAGACCATATTGCAGACTTTTGCAGGCAGTTGGGAACTTGTGACTACATATGTCATTAACTGTTGCATCTCTGGTGCTATATACCTTGTCACCTGTTCTTGTAATCTCAATAATGTACAGTAGGTCCCACCTTACTTGAGCTCAATAGGTGACCACGGGGGCACACAGTGGGGTTGAGCCCAAGAGCTGGCAACTGGAAGAAAATTCTAGCAGAAAACATGGCCACATGGATTTATACTTTATATACTGTGGTCCTTTGACCTCAGCTGTGCCCATTTCCTGTAGTCTTTTCAAATTTGTTTGTTTGCCCTTAGTGTATGCATATCATGAATATGTCAGTATCCATTCATGTATACCCGTCATGGGGCCGTTAAGGGAAAACAGAGAGGGCTTCCGGCGTGAGCCCTCTCTGCAGCCTGCGGTCTCCGATTGCTACGTGCAGCCAGGGACCGCAGGTATTAGCCAGCTAATTAACTATTTAAATGCAGCTGTCAAAGCTCACAGCTGCATTTGGATAGTATATGTGCCCCCTGTCCCTGGGGACTAGTGGGGGATCTCCCCCCAGCGATGTGATCGTGGAGGGGAGATCCGTTCTAAAGAGCCAGTCGGGGCTCAGCGTCGAAATGACTCTGATCCCGGCTCGGCAATCCATTTAGATGGTCTGCAGCAGACCATTATAATAGAGCACCGAACTGATGGATCGGTGCTCTGTTATATACACAGCATTGATCTCAATGGGAGATCAGTGCTGTGTATATAGAAGTCCCCCTGAGGGCTTCTAATTACTGTTGGTGTAAAAAGAATAAAGTGTTTTTATTAATAAATAACCCCCTCCCCTAAGAAAAGTCCAAATCACCCCCCTTTTCCTATGTTATAAATAAAAATCAATAAATAAACAAACATGTTTGGTATCAATGCGTGCATAATCGCCCGAAATATTAGTTTATTTAATTCATGATCCCTCACGGTAAACAGCGTAAACGCAAAAAAATTCCAAAGTGCAAAATTGGGCATTTTTGGTCGCATCAAATTCAGAAAAATTGTAATAAAAAGCGATCAAAAAGTTGCATATGCACAATCAAGATACCAATAGAAAAAACACATCATGGCGCAAAAAATAACTCATCAGAAAGCCCCATAGACCAAAGGATAAAAGCGCTATAACATGGAAATAGAGTGAATTTAAGGAACGTTTATTTTCTGTAAAAAGGTTTCAATTTTTTACGAGCCATCAATTAATATAAAAGTTATACAAGTTGCATATCGTTTTAATCATACCGACTTGAGGAACATATATAACATGCCAGTTTTTCCATAGGACACACAGCGTAAAAACAAAGCCCTCCCAAAGAAAAAGAATTGCGATTTTTTTTTTTCAATTTCACCACGCATATAATTTTTTTCTGGTTTCTCAGCAAATTGTATGCAAAAATTCAGCCAGTTATTGCAAAGTACAATTAGTGTTGCATAAAATAAGGGCTCATGTGGGTCTGTAGGTGTAAAAATGCAACTGCTATGGCCTTATATACACAAGGAGGAAAAAAGGAAAACGCAAAAACAAAAATTAGCCCGGTCCTTGAGGGGTTAAATTAACGTCACTGCAGCCTCAGGCATAGGCTGCAGTGACATTAATTTACAGTGCAATGGCAGCAGGGGGTTAAAGGAGGTGGGTATTATTTTGTGTGGAATGGAGGGGCTGCTTTTTAGTCCCAGTTCGGCTCTGGAATTGTATGGATTGATATAGGCTGGGTTCACACTACGTATATTTCAGTCAGTATTGCAACCAAAACCAGGAGTAGATTAAAAACACAGAAAGGATCTGTTCACACAATGTTGAAATTGAGTGGATGGCCGCCATATAACAGTAAATAACTGCCATTATTTCAATACAACAGCCATTGTTTTAAAATAACAGCAAATATTTGCCATTAAATGGTGGCCATCCACTCAATTTCAACATTGTGTGAACAGATCCTGGTTTTGGTTGCAATATGAGGACCACAATACTGACTGATATACACGTAGTGTGAACCCAACCTGAAGCAGTAACACTTCCTTCAGGCACGCAACATATTTAAGTCTTCTGCAGTAAATTGTTGCATTATATACTTAATCTTATTTTTTTCAATTTTGACTGGTTCCTTCATATACTGTACATACATTTGAACAACCAATGACAACTTGACACACTCCCCCTGACAAAGCAAGGATGAAACATGTAGCATGTGGCATTTGTTGGTAATATGTATGTGTCTCCCTGACTTTGTAGGCACACTAGGGGTACACTTCCTGCTGTCTGTATATTACATTTTGTTATTTGGACACCAGGAGTACCTCAAAAGAGCTTACAAAGTCAGGAAAACAAATATACTCTGACAGCAGACCTACCTATTTACTATGCTTTCATCCTTTGTAACTATGCATAATGAATAAAGATGAAGTTATTTATGATTTGTTTGCCCTGTGCTATATAGGTCCTTGAGGAGAATGCCAAATTGCGTGTCGACTTTTATAGGCCATGCAAAGTTCCACTGGGAAAAAATATGCAAAATAATATTCCTGCCGAAGGAAGGAAGCTTCTTGCTGCTACCTACTAGATAAAGCATCCCTGAAAGTCAATGCTTGACCCCTTTAAGAGCCTTGAAACTTGACTTCAGATTATTAGCAGAGCTACCCCTTCAGCCTCATAATGAAGGTCTCTCTGCTAGCCAGTCAGCACCCTGCTCTGTACAAAACAAGTCTACAGATGGGCATATCTTTGATCTGGAGGAAATTCTGGCTTGGCTAATAATCCCCCGACATGTTCTAAGGAGACATAGACTTGAAGGGTTGCTACCTCGATGAGATAGAGAGCAAGAATTTTTCCTTTTATAGGAGAGCCACTTTATAAATTTTAGGCTAGGTCCACACTGCGTTTTTGCTGTTTGTTCAACATATTCAATTTATAAAAAAAAGTATGGTAAAAATGGACGCAGCTGTATGCCATCAATCAGGATCTGTTTTCCATTGACTTCCGTTGTAAAAAAAAAAAAAAAGGATCAAAATAGATCCATTTGATTTTTGATTTTTTTTGTGCACACAAATGTTTTTCTGTACTTCAAAATAAAATGGATACAGTGAAACAGATGTAAAAAGTGTAAACCTAGCCTTATTGCCATTGGAGCATTACATGTCCTATAAGAATGACGGACTTTTTTATTATCTCAAACACTTACCATATACAATGTACAAGAATCCAAGAATCACATTCACCTTTCACCAGTATTGCTCCTTACTTTCTAAGGGGTTGTCTGAGAAGGGGTCTACTTTGAGATATGCCCTAGGAGCAGGGCCGCCGATACGGCAGTACAAGTGGTACCGCCGTATGGGGCCCGGACCCTAACAGACATGGGGGGGGGGGCCGCCGACCGCCGACCCCCGTCCGCTACGCTAGGGGGGCCCGCACGGCCCCCCTTGCCACCTGTTTTTGAGCATCCCGAGAAGCTGCGGCCGCGCAGCTTCTCGGGATGCACTGATCGCTTTGATGTTCCGCCCGCACAGTGAGCGGGCGGAACATTAAAGCGATCAGAATACAGGAGCAGGACCTGTCAGCGTCCTACTCCTGTATTCCCTCCCATAGGCTGCTGGCACTTCATACCAGCAACCTATGGGAGGCCGGGCCGTGACCTTTCCGGCAGGCGTGATGATGTGACGTCATCACGTCTGCCGGAAGTCCCGTCCCTGCGGCTCGCAAGATGGAGCCCGAAGAGGAGGAAGAGCTGCTGCCTGCACAGCGCGGATTAGGTGAGTAGGATGTTTGTTTTTTTAGGGGCACCTCTGGGGGCATTATTAGCTCATGGGGGGCACCTCTGGGGGCATTATTAGTGTATGGGGGCACCTCTGGGGGCATTATTAGCTCATGGGGGCACCTCTGGGGGCATTATTAGTATATGGGGGCACCTCTGGGGGCATTATTAGCTCATGGGGGCACATCTGGGGGCATTATTAGTGGATGGGGGCACCTCTGGGGGCATTATTAGCTCATGGGGGCACCTCTGGGGGCATTATTAGTGTATGGGGGCACCTCTGGGGGCATTATTAGTATATGGGGCACCTCTGGGGGCATTATTAGTTCATGGGGGCACCTCTGGGGGCATTATTAGTATATGGGGGCACCTCTGGGGGCATTATTAGTATATGGGGGCACCTCTGGGGGCATTATTAGTGTATGGGGTGACCTCTGGGGGCATTATTAGTGTATGGGGGCACCTCTGGGGGCATTATTAGTATATGGGGGCACCTCTGGGGGCATTATTAGTTCATGGGGGCACCTCTGGGGGCATTATTAGTTCATGGGGGCACCTCTGGGGGCATTATTAGTGTATGGGGGCACCTCTGGGGGCATTATTAGCTCATGGGGGCACCTCTGGGGGCATTATTAGTATATGGGGGCACCTCTGGGGGCATTATTAGCTCATGGGGGCACATCTGGGGGCATTATTAGTGTATGGGGGCACCTCTGGGGGCATTATTAGCTCATGGGGGCACCTCTGGGGGCATTATTCGTGTATGGGGGCACCTCTGGGGGCATTATTAGTATATGGGGCACCTCTGGGGGCATTATTAGTGTATGGGGGCACCTCTGGGGGCATTATTAGCTCATGGGGGCACCTCTGGGGGCATTATTAGTATATGGGGGCACCTCTGGGGGCATTATTAGCTCATGGGGGCACATCTGGGGGCATTATTAGTGTATGGGGGCACCTCTGGGGGCATTATTAGCTCATGGGGGCACCTCTGGGGGCATTATTAGTGTATGGGGGCACCTCTGGGGGCATTATTAGTATATGGGGCACCTCTGGGGGCATTATTAGTTCATGGGGGCACCTCTGGGGGCATTATTAGTATATGGGGGCACCTCTGGGGGCATTATTAGTATATGGGGGCACCTCTGGGGGCATTATTAGTGTATGGGGTGACCTCTGGGGGCATTATTAGTGTATGGGGGCACCTCTGGGGGCATTATTAGTATATGGGGGCACCTCTGGGGGCATTATTAGTTCATGGGGGAACCTCTGGGGGCATTATTAGTTCATGGGGGCACCTCTGGGGGCATTATTAGTGTATGGGGGCACCTCTGGGGGCATTATTAGCTCATGGGGGCACCTCTGGGGGCATTATTAGTATATGGGGGCACCTCTGGGGGCATTATTAGTTCATGGGGGCACCTCTGGGGGCATTATTAGTATATGGGGGCATCTCTGGGGGCATTATAGTGTATGGGGGTACCTCTGGGGGCATTATTAGTTCATGGGGGCCACCTCTGGGGGCCCCAAACGGGGCATTGCCTAGTACTCAACACCATTCTGAATACAGGGGAACCCCTACCCCACTCTTGTATAAGTTTTAGTCTCCATCATAATGAGCCCCGCTGGGCTTGTAGACGCGCTATAAATTGCAGGGGTGAATATAATGCACTGCATACAGAGCACAAGAGGCAGCTATACAAGTAAGTGTCTGTATGGTGACATTTAAATTGCACCTTGTTCACATGTAGTTTCTACAATTTTATAACTGTATAACAGAGGTTACATTTTAAGCCACTGGGGAAAATGGGGTATATGAGCCTGTTCTCTAGAATTGATGTGAACCAAATTATACCTCCCAGCAAGGCGTGGGTCGAACACACAATTTTTTTTTTTTTTATTAATGTGGGGGGCCCAGACACTTTGGTTGTATGGGGCCCCGAAATTCCTGATGGCGGCCCTGCCCAGGAGTGGATGCTTGAAAATAATAAAGTACCTCCCTGACTATGGCAACGACGCTGGTATCTCATCACTCCATCTCTAGTAGAATGTATACTGCTGTCCTGGGAGAAAGCGTCATTTTACGTCTCTAAATCACCAATGTCCAATGCTGTCAAGGTAAGTATACACCACTGATCCACCAACCTTTACTGCTGTCCTAGGAAAAATGCAGCTTCTCCACCAATGTGCACTGATATCATGGGTGAAAGCATCCTTTTACATTGCTCATCCACCAAAGTCTGCTGCTGTTCTTGGAGAAAATTGATTTTATGCTGCTAATCCACCAATGTCCACTGCTGTCCAGGGCAAAAATTTACATTTAGTAAAATTTGACATTTTCCAATTTTTAACACTGTCATGGCAACATCTGTTAGACAAAACATTACTCTGTGATAGTTCCTCTATTGTAGCTACAATGGTTTACTTGTGTTATTGAGACTCGTTAAGATTCGATTTGAATATATTTGTGAATCTCACGAACAGAATTTTTGACTGATTCGTTCATCTTTAGTCGACACAAAGTATATTTATTCTAGATGATTTTATTCTATCACTAAACCAACCCCCTCACCATATTACCCAAATTAGGCTGGGTTCACACTGTGTTTTTGTAAACTGTTTTTTTTTTCATCTGTTTTATGCAAAAAAAAATTATGAAAACAGATGCATTTGTGTTCATCGGCTTTGATCCGTTTTTCCACTTGTATTACTTCCATTAAAAAAAAAATAGCTTAAAAAACGGATCAAAACACATTCTTTTTTTAGTGTACACAAAAAGGATTTTGGGGTAGTGATTTCTGATGTCCTTTAACCCTTTGAGGACCAGGCCCAAAATGACCCAGTGGACCGCGCAAATTTTGATCTTAGTGCTTTCGTTTTTCCCTCCTCCCCTTCTAAGAGCTCCAGCACTCTCAGTTTTCTATCTACAAGCCATGTAATGGCTTGTTTTTTACAGGAATAGTTGTACTGTGTAATGTCGTCTTTCATTTTACTATAACATGTATGACGGAAGCCCAAAAATATTATTTATGAAGATATAAATTGGTGAAATCATAAAAAAGAATGCAATATGGTAACGTTTGGGGGGTTCCTGTGTCTACGTAATGCACTATATGGTAAAAGCGACATAATATGATTATTCTATAGGTCAGTCCGAACACAACCATATGCAAGTTTACACAGATTCTCTAATTTTATATATGTATTTTTTTAATGAAATCCTTTTTTTTTGGCAATTAATTATTAATGAAATGGGCCTATTGTGACGCTTATAACGGTTTTATTTTTTCACCTATAGGGCTGTATGAGATGTCATTTTTCCCGTCATGATCTCTAGTTTTTATTAATCCTTGTTTGTTAAGATCGGATGTTTTGATCATTTTTTATATTTTTTTTATATATATAATGTAACATCAAATTGTTAATCCGCATACTTTTTTCCCTCTTTTCGTCTACGCCGTTCACCGTTCGCAATGACGCTTGTTATATTTTAATAGATTGGACAATTATGCACGCTACGGTATATTATATGTTTATTTATTTTTATGTTTTATTTTTATAATGGGAAAGGGGGGTGATTTAAACTTTTATTGGGGGAGGGGCTTTGGGGTAGTGTATTAGTGATTTTACTTTTTTTTTTTTTTTACACATTTTAAGTCCCTTTGGGGGACTTTTACATACATTAGTGTGATTTCTACACTGATCATTGCTATGCCATAGGCATAGCATTGATCAGTGTGATAGGCGATCTGCTCATTGAGCCTGCCTGTGCAGGCTCAGTGAGCAGATCGCCGATCAGACCGCACAGAGAAAGGTGAGAGACCTCCGACTGTCCATTTCAAAGATCGGGACCCCCGCAGTCACAGCGGCCGCGCCATGATTGTGTCGTTTAAGGAGTTAATGACACACTGCAGCGCGATTGCTGCAGCCTGTCATTAACGGTGAGGTGTCGGCTGCTCACTGCAGCTGGCCCCCACCTCCTATGAAGCACCGGAGCGCGCTTCATAGCAGGAGAAACACTCTGGACGTACAGTTACGTCCAGGGTCGTCTGGTAACAGACTTCCATGGCGTAACTGTACGTCCAGGGTGCTCTAGGGGTTAAATGAGTCACCAGTACAACCAGGTGGTGGGGAAAGCAAATTGTATGCTGGGGTGTATAGGCAGAGGTATAAGGAGTAGGAAGGGGGAGATTGTGATCCCGCTGTATAGAGCTCTGGTGAGACCACATCTGGAATACTGTGTCCAGTTCTGGAGACCTCATCTAAAAAAAATAGATAAAATAGAACGGGTCCAAAGACAGGCTACAAAAATGGTGGAAGGTGTCAGACATAATCCATATCAGGAAAGACTTGAATCTGTATAATCTGGACGAAAGAAGAGAAAGGGGGGACATGATATGAAATCTTTAAGTATGCAAAAGGATAAAATAAGGTTCAGGAGGGAAGTGTTTTTAGTAAAAAACTGAACTCAAGAACAAGAGGACACAGTCAGAGGTTAGTTGGGGGAAAGATCAGAAGCAATGGGAGAAAATAATTACTTTACTGAAAGAGTAGTAGATGCTTGGCACAAACTTCTAGCAAATGTGGTTGGTAAATCTAAAATACCAGAATCCAAACCAGCCTGGGATAAACATCTATCTATCCTAAGATAATAAGAAGGGACATACTAAAAGAGCAGACTAGAGGGACCAAGTGGTCTTTTTCTGCCGACATTCCTCTATGTGTTTATGTTTTTTTGTAAGCTAAAAAAAAAAGAAAGCATTTTGATCCATTTCTGATGTGTTTTTATTGCATAAAACGGATGAGAAAAATGGATTGCAAAAACACAGTGTGAACCCAGCCTTAGCTAGTCCTTTGACAACTTTACTTAGGTTTCAGAATTACATGTTAACACCATTTAGTCAGCAATAATGGGCCATGGGTTAAGGTACACTTTGAGCTCTATTTTATAAATCGCACTTCTGCTGAATACTGATTCAGTCCTGAAAAACATTAAGCACATTTCAATACTTACCCATTCAAGAGGTTTTCCTCGAGAGGTTAAATTATACAACTGTACTGACTATTTATTTATTTTACAAAATAATAAATTCATTTGAAACTAGGATATGGATACAGTATATCACACAAGTTAATAGTAACAAATTATTTTCTGAAGATGCTCTAAATTGACAATGTATAATTATGTGTGATTATACTACATTAAGATTATAACACAGCAAAAAAGCGATTGAATTTAGAAAAATAAAAAAAAAAAAGGAAACTTGTTTGGGAAAGATTAATATCCTTCAGCCAAATCGGTGTTCCTGTTCCATGATTGTTTTGCATTTTATCCCTAAGAGGATCATTCGTTTGTTTCCATAGGAACCTTACACTGGCTTCAACCATTTCAGCACCGTCATGTCAGGTCGTATACTGGTTAAGGACGTGGCAAACAGTGCCATCTAGTGAATACAAGAACATCAATATTTTAAAGATAGCTCTAAATACTGTTAGATTTATTTATTATTATCATTCTATATAAAATGCCTTAATTGGAAAAAAAAATCTATGTTGACGGAAGAAGAGCTTCAGTGTTTCTTAAATTGTTTCAACTAGTAAAAGCCCGTAATTTGTAATTTGTTATTAAAGGACTTTTCTCATTTAATGCATTTTTGACATATCACAGGATGTACTAAAGGTGTCTTCTAGATACAGATCCACTACTAAGACCTGCTTTTTTCTGCACAAAAAGCAAAGATTCCCTTTTTGTGCTGCTTTGGAAAAGTTTTTTCCTCCAGATGTTTAGAATGTGTTATACATATAGTCCTGGGTATAAACAGATTATGGGAGAGATGATGAAGGAAACAGTGGAATGCATCTGTGGATGAAAAGAAGTTGTCATTTTATAACCCATCTAGTTTAAGAGGAATTAAAGGAAATTCATCATCACCTTTACACTGCCCTGCCTTTGTGACAGACTGATTTCAGTGCTCTTTTACATCACTGTGCCTATGTTCACATGGCGTAAGACACCGGCCGTTCTGTGACCAGGCCGGGTCACGGAATGGCTGGTGTTAGAGAAGATCATATTTCTGTGTATACGCTCCAGCCGGGATTCCATTCATTCAAATGCAACATATGTTTTGCATAAATCACGGCTGTTGTTGCAAATTGCAACAACAGCCGTGATTTATGTAAAACATACGTTGTGAACATGGCCTGATTGTGTACACATTAGTTGCAGTGCTCACAGTACACTTCCAGGGTGGTGTAATGTGTATAGGCAGCAAGGATAGTTCCAGCACTCAGTCGTCCAAATCCAATTCCTTTATTGTAGCATAGCAAAAAAAAACAACAAATAATAAATCCCTGACAATCGCTGACATGTTTTGCTCTATTCAGACCTTAGTCATAGCATATACACTCACCGGCCACTTTATTAGGTACACCATGCTAGTAACGGGTTGGACCCCCTTTTGCCTTCAGAACTGCCTCAATTCTTCGTGGCATAGATACAACAAGGTGCTGGAAGCATTCCTCAGAGATTTTGGTCCATATTGACATGATGGCATCACACAGTTGCCGCAGATTTGTCGCCTGCACATCCATGATGCGAATCTCCCGTTCCACCACATCCCAAAGATGCTCTATTGGATTGAGATCTGGTGACTGTGGAGGCCATTGGAGTACAGTTGTCATGTTCAAGAAACCAGTCTGAGATGATTCTAGCTTTATGACATGGCGCATTATCCTGCTGAAAGTAGCCATCAGATGTTGGGTACATTGTGGTCATAATGGGATGGACATGGTCAGCAACAATACTCAGGTAGGCTGTGGCGTTGCAACTATGCTCAATTGGTACCAAGGGGCCCAAAGAGTGCCAAGAAAATATTCCCCACATCATGACACCACCAGCCTGAACCGTTGATACAAGGCAGGATGGATCCATGCTTTCATGTTGTTGACGCCAAATTCTGACCCTACCATCCGAATGTCGCAGCAGAAATCGAGACTCATCAGACCAGGCAATGTTTTTCCAATCTTCTACTGTCCAATTTCGATGAGCTTGTGCAAATTGTAGCCTCAGTTTCCTGTTCTTAGCTGAAAGGAGTGGCACCCGGTGTGGTCTTCTGCTGCTGTAGCCCATCTGCCTCAAAGTTGGAGGTACTATGCGTTCAGAGATGCTCTTCTGCCTACCTTGGTTGTAACGGTTGGCTATTTGAGTCACTGTTGCCTTTCTATCAGCTCGAACCAGTCTGCCCATTCTCCTCTGACCTCAGGCATCAACAAGGCATTTCCGCCCACAGAACTGCCGCTCACTGGATGTTTTTTCTTTTTCGGACCATTCTCTGTAAACCCTAGAGATGGTTGTGCGTGAAAATCCCAGTAGATCAGCAGTTTCTGAAATACTCAGACCAGCCCTTCTGGCACCAACAACCATGCCACGTTCAAAGGCACTCAAATCACCTTTCTTCCCCATACTGATGCTCGGATTGAACTGCAGGAGATTGTCTTGACCATGTCTACATGCCTAAATGCACTGAGTTGCCGCCATGTGATTGGCTGATTAGAAATTAAGTGGTAACGTGCAGTTGGACAGGTGTACCTAATAAAGTGGCCGGTGAGTGTATATATTGCTATATTGACCGAAACATGTCAGCGATTGTCAGGATTTTATTGTTTGTTGTTTTTTTTTGCTATGCTACAATAAAGGAATTGGATTTGGACGACTGAGTGCTGGAACCATCCTTGCTGCCTGTCCCTTGGTGATTGTTTGCACCTCCGTGCACCAGCAGGAGGGGTTATACGTGCAGGTGTGGTCAGCTGATCATCCTTCCTCCTTGTGCTGTGTAATGTGTATAAACTTAAAAGTCCTTGAGTGTTGCCATCCCCAAGCTGCTGATTGGCATTTTTTTTACTTGCTGCACAGTAAGTAAAAAATTTAAATCAATGAAAATATGAAAAAAATGGCAGTAAAGCCAAATCAAAATCAACACCAAAGTCTGTACAGCAAATTCCATGCTGATTTTTAGGTGAGCTTTTTTTAAGAGCGGTTTTTGCCTTTGTGAACATACCCTTATAGTCAGCGGCGTAGCTAGGATTCATAGGGCCCCATAGCAAAAAACTGTATGATGTGGCCAAAAACTAAATCTCTTGTGGCCAGAGGCAGAAACAGCTACAAAAGTGACTGGCAAAGCAGAGAGCCAATGGCTGCTTGCTCTGTCAGTCCACTGCATTTAAATATTAAAGGGGTATTCCCCCCAAAATTATTTTTGCATTAATACGTTGCCCACCCGTAGCTTTCCATCTTTTCAATATAAAGTTATTAAGGATTCTGCACAGTTTTGCTGTTATCTAGGTGCCCCCACCCCACGGATTGCATAGAATCATCAGCTCTCAGTCCACTCCGACACGCTCCCTGCTCCTGGCCCGCACCCTCCGAGACGGCATCACGTGTCCTCAGTCTCTTCAATGAGCCGGGTTAGCGCTTCTATCCCAGCCAATCTGAAG
The DNA here is from genome assembly GCF_027789765.1 of Dendropsophus ebraccatus. NCBI lineage: Eukaryota > Metazoa > Chordata > Amphibia > Anura > Hylidae > Dendropsophus > Dendropsophus ebraccatus. The sequence goes on along the minus strand of NC_091454.1, from coordinate 65,864,213 downwards.
TGAAGGAGGACGGCGGTGGCTGCTGTTAGAGAGGGAGACAGTGATCAATCAGTGCAGCTGTTACTGACTCCTTCTCTAACAGCAGTCACGGATACCGTGTGCCCCCCCCCCCCCAGTCCCAGAGCTCACCCCCTGACTGTGACCCGTCACCCCTCCCTCTCCGTCAATTGCTCCGAGCCGCTCGCACCCCCCCCCTCGCGCCCGCACCCCCCCTCCCCCCGTCATCTGCGGGCGCTGGGCGCTCGCCCGCGGCACTTACCGGCGGCACTGTCCCCCCCACGGTCCATCAATTGTTCAGAGCCGCACACGCCCGTGGCGCTTCCAGCCCCCCCGTCCTTCAATTGCTGACAGCCGCGGGGCCGCCGGTAAGCGCCCCCTGGTCCATCAATTGCTTGCGCCGCTTACCGTCGCTTACCGGCGGTGCTTACCGGCGGTCCCGCGGCTCACTGTCCCCCGTCACCTGCTGCTGGGCGCTCGCCCGCACCACCCCCCCGTCCATGAATTGCTCTGAGCCGCTCGCCCGCAACCCCCCCCCGTCCATCAATTGCTCTGAGCCGCTCGCCCGCACAACCCCCCCGTCCATCAATTGCTCTGAGCCGGTAAGCGCCCGTGGCTAAAAAAAAAACCCTCCACGGTCGCCCACGGCTCACTGACCCCCCGTCACATGCGGTCACTGCGGCTGCACCGTCTCACCTTCTCAGCTCTGCTATGCCATCACCATCTCAGCTCTGCTATGCCATCACCATATCAGCTCTGCTACACTGTCTCGCCATCTCAGATCTGCTATGCCATCACCATCTCAGCTCTGCTATGCCATCACCATCTCAGCTCTGCTACACTGTCTCGCCATCTCAGATCTGCTATGCCATCACCATCTCAGCTCTGCTATGCCATCACCATCTCAGCTCTGCTATGCCATCACCATCTCAGCTCTGCTATGCCATCACCATCTCAGCTCTGCTATGCCATCACCATTTTAGCTCTGCTATGCCATCACTATCTCAGCTCTGCTATGCCATCACCATCTCAGCTATGCTACACCGCCTCAGCTCTGCTATGCCATCACCATCTCAGCTCTGCTACACCGTCTCACCATCTCAGCTCTGCTACACTGTCTCACCATCTCAGCTCTGCTATGCCATCACCATCTTAGCTCTGCTACACCTTCTCGCCATCTCAGATCTGCTATGCCATCACCATCTCAGCTCTGCTACACCGTCTCACCATCTCAGCTCTGCTACACTGTCTCACCATCTCAGCTCTGCTATGCCATCACCATCTTAGCTCTGCTACGCCGCCATTATCATCTCAGTTCTGCTACTTCATCATCAGACATAAGCATTGCATGATGGGAAATGTAGTTTCCTATCTTGATTATAGACCATGTTTTAGAAAAACTTGTAACTCAGGAACGGCAGCAGACGGCTCAAAATACTCGGGGGGACTTGGTGAGTAAGAATAACTAGGTTTGGGGGCATTACATTTTTTTTTTGCTTTTGGGGGGAATACCCCTTTAAGGCTGATTAGGAGTCCTTATGGTTAAATACATAGATGCAGAAGCAGAATACCTTCTACTTAACCCCTTATGTATTGTTGTGTGTAGGTGACCCAATGTTTACTTACATGCTACAACACAAAAAAATAAAAAGCTAGACAAGAATATCTCTACTTTACTGCTCCTGCACTGATAACCCCTGACCTCTGGCACATTTTCGTACTTGATTGCAGCAACCAGAGGTCAGGGGTTATCAAACCAGTGAATCAGAGATCTCCTCATCCTCTGGATATTAACCCTTTTTTATGTTGCAGTATGTAAGTGAACACTGGGTGACTTACACAGTAAAGTACATATGGAGTTAAAGGGGTAGTGCGGCGGTAAAGAATTATTCACAGAATAACACACATTACAAAGTTATACAACTTTGTAATGTATGTTATGTCTGTGAATGGCCCCCTTCCCCGTGTCCCACCACCCCCACCCGTGTACCCGGAAGTGTGGTGCGCTATACATACCCGTCACGTGCCGACACCCGTCTCCGATCTTCATTCAATGACGTCTTCTTCGGCCGGCGAACAGCTCCGCCTGTTCCGAATGCCGGCCGCCCTCTGCAGCGTCATCCGATGCTCAGCCAAGATTGGCTGAGCATAACTGTGCTCAGCCAATCGCGGCTGAGCACAGTTGTGACGCGGCGGAGGGGGGACGGGCGGCAGCGACTCGGCCGTCCGTCCGAAGATGACGTTTGGCACAAAATGGCGGACGGCCCTCGACACGGATCAGGTAATGTATAATGCACCAACACTTCCAGGTACACGGGTGGGGGTAGTGGGACACGGGGAAGGGGGCTATTCACAGACATAACAAAACTACAAAACTTACAAAACAAAACATACAAAACTACAACTCCCATCATTTACTATATGCAGGGCATAATGGGAGTTATTGTTTGGCAGCAGCTGAAAGGCCACAGATTGGGAAACAAAGATTTAGGAGGAGAGTTTATTTACTCCAGTGTTCTCCAACATGTGACTCACTCTCCAGTTGCTGCAAAACTACAACTTTCATCATCCACTGCCGGCAGGACATGAAGGGAGTTGTATTTTGACAATACCTGAAGAGTCACTGGTTGGAAAACAATAATTTAGGCAGACAGTGGCCCAGTTTATCTAGGGGGCATTGTCACACTTTAATAGGGGGGCATTGGCACAGTTCATAAGGGCAAAATAGCAAAGATCTTTTTCACAAAAAGAGGGCCTAGCTACAGATGGGGGCACAAAGAGGGTCCTGTTAATTTTTGGGGGCACAATGATGGGATCTTGTATAGGGGAGGGAACGGTGCTGAAAAGTAAAATGCCTAAGATGTTTGCCTGGCAGAGGGGGGGAAAGCCACATGACTTGCTCCACAAAGGGGCCCGCTGAGGCTCTGTCGCTCAAGGGCCCACAAAGTCCTGGAGCCGGCCCTGCTTACCGGGACTGTTGGCAACTATGTATGTGATATGTCAACAACTTACAGCATGTTCACACAAAGCAGATTTGCTTTCACAGCGGATATGAGTGTGAAAACTGTGCAGCGTGTTACAGTAGCAGAAAAGTGGTTGGGATTTGTAGATATTTTGTCCATCTACTGCAAAACAAAAGTCAGCACAAAATCCGAACACAAACTGAACTGTGGTGCTGGTGTCAAGTGTTTATTTATGCTTTGAAAACGCTACAGATTTAGGGGCGATTTACTAAGATTATTTTCCCATTTCCCCCTTTCTGAAATTTGCTGCTCCTGTGGATCTGTTTATTTGCGACGGTGGATTTAAAAAAGTTTTTCTTTTCTCAGAGACTTTTCTCAAGAGACTCAGAATTTTTTTTTTTTTTATTATTTTATTTTGTTAATACATTGCTTTAATGAAGTTATATTTTTTTTTAATAAAAACTTTGGTAAAATAAATGTATATATTTTTTATTTATACAGTATATATATACTTCCATTGACTGTCAGCAGTAAGAGGCGACATGGTCATTTCAGCTATCACCAACTTTTGTATCGGGAGCTGCAGGGCTGTGCTGGAGAACCATACAAGAACAGGGTCCTGTTCCCGCATTTACTACATATTCAGTGGGAAACTGCCTGGCACAACCGCTGTGTCCTGCAGCCTCTGCACAGGCAGCAGTGAATGCTATCACCATTCACTTAGCTAATGGTTCTAGCAGAGCGAGCAGTGATATAGCATTCACCACTCACTGTAGAGAGGCTGCCGGACACAACAATTGTGACGGGCATCTTCACCCCAGACGACACTGTATATAAGAATATACAGTACACGGTTATCAGGGCCCTGCTCTGTATAGCAATGAGCACTTGATTAAACTGAAGGACTTAGACAGCCCTGCAGTTCCTGACAGTTGGTGTCAGCAGAGGGGCCAGTGTCCTTACTGCTGCCAGTCAACAGAAGTGGCGATCTATACTTTCCCATAATAGACCATATAACCAGCTTGTCCAAAGCTGCAATATTATATAACATACAAAAAGACACGTACAAAAAGAAACATAACTTAGTAATATACCTGGTGTGAAAGTGTGTGCATGCAGCAAGCAGGGGAGCGTGCACACACTTTTACACCAGATATATTACTAAGTTACGTTTCTGACCTCCTCTGGGTTACTTCAACACTAGTTTAGGTACCGGACATTTAGATGGTATGGTCAGTTGTTGGGGTAGTGCAATGACATGTATTATGGTTTATAAACATCTGTGTACTTGATTGGAATTTATGTCAGTTGTAGTCCGCTTATATGGTTATTTTTCTGTTTACAGGGCATATAGAAGTGGCTACCAACCTAAAAGCTATATATTTATTTTAACAAAGTTACATTACAAAGTACTCCTAAGGGTGCCTTCACACGTACCGTATCGCTGTGTATTTTTCGCACAAAACTCGCATGAAAGTAGCTGTGTTTTTTGTGGTGTTGAACTCGCCTGTGAAAAACTAAACTCCCATGTAAAAATCGCACCAAACACGCAGTGAGAATACACATACATTGACTTACTTGATAGCAATCAGTATCACTGTGGATTTATGTGCGAGAAACTGATATGATACGTGTGAAGACACCCTAAACATAATCTGCATCACAATCCATGGTGGCAAATCTGCAGCAAATTCCAGAATTGGGGTAGATTTTCTGGTGCAGATATCTATCCTGTGTGAACATACCCATAATGTACTCTGAACATGTGTATGTGTAATTTATAAGTCAGCTAAAGCAATCTATAAATAAAATAGATACAACTACATGGATGCAAATAAATATAGATTATACATATGTTCTCAAAGCTTAGAAAAAAAATAGTTTTTCAGGTTTTGGTTAAATAATACAGAACTGTATTCAGGTCCCTAATCACGTGACCTCGCTGTACAGGCTTCCCAAATTAACCCCTTCGCGGATAGTCTCTGCCTCGGCTCCTGCGCGCTGGGCGGGAAACACTTGAGAGGAGGAGACGCCATGACTGGAGCGGCCGTGCACGGAGGGCGGGGGCTCGGGCTAGTGCTGCAGCGGATCACCCTCTCCGAGTGGGAAGAGAGGAATAGTAAGAGGCGGCATGGAGGAGCGGCCTGCGGGAACAGCGCACACCTGGCGTCCACTAATGGGAGGAAGAAGCCAGGCTCCTCACACATTCCCTCACTAAATCCGGCCATAGCACGACCTGCAGGGAGGAGAGGTCACCAAGGAGGGGGGCAGCGGCAGGGTGAGTATCCCCACAGCTACCACTGGGGGCAGGGGTGTATGAACTGCCCGGACCTCTCATGTATGTGCCCCCAGTACCGGTAAAGCGCCACCATCTGACCGGCACCAGGTGTCCAAACAGGCTGTCACCTCAGGGCGGATGTTCACACTGATGGATCTCTGCATCCAAGTCAGTGCGGTTTACCCTGTGAACAAGCACTTACTGCACTCAGCTTATAGTGGGAGCATTAGACGTACACACATCAGCCCTAGGCCCCATTCACATCAGGTAGTTTTATCACTCCTTCATATCAGAGCATGGTGGAGCGTGGCATACACGGGGAGTGACTGGCATAGGCCATCACATTTACCATGTGCTATGCCAGTCAGCTGCTGTAAATCATAACATAAATCTGTGCAGCCTCTGGTCTCCATTGATCTCATGATGTCATCTGTAGCCTGGTATACCCTCTGTAGCCTGGTATACCCTCTGTAGCCAGGTATACCCTCTGTAACCAGGTATACCCTCTATAGCCAGTCATGCCCCCTGCAGCCAGTGCTGCTTAAAGGGAACCTGTCACCCCCCCCCGACCCCCCGCTACAGCCCCCTATACTCACCTGATCCCGCTGGGTCCCGCTTCTGGATCCGGTCGGGTCACGGAGATCTCAGCCGCTGCAGCCCGGCGCACGCTGAGAGATGAGTCCAACGCTCATAGAGAATGACGGAGAGTCCAGCGCTCCGTCATTCTCTATGAGCGTTGGACTCATCTCTCAATGGAGCCATATCATAGAGGGGCGGGGGTTTCCTCCCACTGGGGGTGGGTCGGCCCGCCTCCAGTGCTTTAGTCCGGGCCTGATGGTACATTCCCTTTAATCCCAACTCTACAGGCAGCAGGATATGGAGGGAACTATGTGAAGGATTTCGATGCACTGTGGATTAACAGATCTTCTTGGCGCTGCTAGTAGTGTTACCCAGAAAATCTGGATAATAGGGTTCTCTTTAACCCCTTAACGACCACGGGCATACATTTACGCCCCCGCTGCCTGGGCCTTGGCGCAGGAGAACGTAAATGTATGCCCTGCCGGAGTCCTGGGCTATAGAACTGGCTTAGAAGCTGAGCTTGCTCCATAGAAGGTTAGGACCTGCTGCAATTCTGCAGCCAGGCCCTCAACCTCAATGGCTGCCCGCCGACTGCGGCATTTAAGTGTAAGTAACAAGAGCATTTCCTGTCACTTACCGATCGGGACCCCCGCAACATGCCCGATTGTATGGCCTGACTGCCGGAGGTATACTCCTTACCTTCTTGCAGTCTGATCTTCTGCCCCAGGCAGGCTCTATCAGGAGATCACAGATAGCACTGATCCCTGCTATGCTATGGCATAGCAGTGATCAGTGTATGAAATCTAATGTATTGATGTAAAAGTCCCCTAAGGGGACTTAAAAAGTGTAAAAAAAAATCCCAAGTTTTAACCCTTTAAGGACATGGCCCATTTTAGTTTTTACGTTTTCGGTTTTTCCTCCTTGTGTTTAAAAGGTCATAGCACTTGCATTTTTCCACCTAGAAACCCCCATGACCCCTTATTTTTTGCGTCACTAATTGTACTTTGCAATTACAGGCTGAATTTTTGCATAAAGTACACTGCGAAACCAGAAAAAAATTCGAAGTGTGGTGAAATTGAAAAAAAAAACGCATTTCTTTTATTTGGGGGAAATGTGTTTTTACGCCATTCACCCTGGGGTAAAACTGACTTGTTATGCATGTTCCTCAAGTCGTTACGATTAAAACGATATATAACATGTATAACTTATATTGTATCTGATGGCCTGTAAAAAATTCAAACCGTTGTTAACCAATATACGTTCCTTAAAATCGCTCCATTCCCAGGCTTATAGCGCTTTTATCCTTTGGTCTATGGGGCTGTGCGAGGTGTCATTTTTTGCGCCATGATGTGATCTTTCTATCGGTACCTTGATTGCCCATATACGTCTTTTTGATCGCTTTTTATTAAATTTTTTCTGGATTTGATGCGACCAAAAATGCGCAATTTTGCACTTTGGGATTTTTTTTGCGCTGACGCCGTTTACCGTACGAGATCAGGAATGTGATTAATTAATAGTTTGGGCGATTACGCACGCGGCGATAGCAAACATGTTTATTTATTTATTTATTTGTTTACTTTTATTTAAAACCTGGGAAAAGGTGGGTGATTCAGACTTTTATTAGGGGAGGGGGCTTTTTACTATAAACAACACTTTTTTTTTTTTTTTACACATATACTAGAAGCCCCCCTAGGGGACTTCTAGTATATACACTTGGATCTCTCATTGAGAGATAGATATGCTGCAGAGATCCATGAGATCGGCACTCGTTTGCTTTCGGCTGCTGCAGCCGAAAACGAACGAGTGCCGAGCCGAGGACGGCGCCATCTTGGATGCGTCCCCGGCCGGCATCAGTAACGGAGATCGCTCCTCCGGGACAAGGTCCGGAGGAGCGATCTCCCCCACTAGACCCCAGGGAAACGTTGCCTCCGGTAATCGGAGGCAGCTGTCAACTTTCACAGCTGCCTCCGATTAGCTAATTAGCGTGCACGGCGATCAGACCGTGCCCGCTAATAGCAGCGGTCCCGGGCTACTCGCGGCACCCGGGATCGCGGCACTTCAAAGCGGGGCCGCCGCGCGGCCCCGCTTTGAAGTGCAAGTGAGGACATATGACGTAGGGGTACGTCATATGTCCTTAAGAGGTTAAAAAGTGTAAAAAAAAAATCACAAGTTTTAAAAAATTTCCCAAAGCCCCTCCGCCAATAAAAGTGAAAATCACCCCCCTTCCCATTTTATACATAAAACTCATAAAATGATAGTTAATTAACATTTACCGTAGCGTGTGTAATCGTCCGATCTATTAAAATAAAACAATACTATTTCTGCACGATGAACGGCTTTAACTAAAAGCGGTAAAAAAACGCAGAGATTGCTTTTTTAAATTACATTTTATGTATAAAAAAATTTGTAAAAAGCGGTCAATATGTTTGATCTAGAAAAAAATTTTACTAATAAAAACAAGAGATGGCGCAAAAAATGACACCCCATTCGACCCCATAGGTGAAAAAATAAAATTCACAATGAGTCACAATAGGGCCACCTATTTGAAAAGAAAAAGTTTTACTGCTAATAAAAATAGTAAAACGTTAGAAAACCTAGTAAACCTGAGTTCAGACCAACCTATAGAATAAAGTAAAAATGTCAGTTTTACCGTAAAGTGCATTACGTAAACACGGAACCCCCCAAAATTTGCAGAATCGCATATTTTGACCCAGATTCACCCCATAAATGATATTTTGGGGGGTTCCGTCATTCGTTTTATGGCAGATTGAAAATTGCTATTACAACGTACACCTCTTCCTGAAAAAAAGACAAGCCCTCACATAGCCCTGTAGATGGAAAAATAAGAGCGTTATGGGTCTTAGAAGGCGAGAAAGAAAAAACGGGGAGGTAAGTGACCTCCACCGTCCATAACCCCCCCTCCACAACCATAGCTTAAAAATACCCCTGGGCCGAAGTACCCCTTTAAGGTCATTTCAGGCACGGTCCTTAAGGTGTTAATGTGTGTGTCGCTTGTACTGTGACACACAAATTCCCCACAGCTTTGTTCTATGGAGAGCAAGACATGGTGCATGGTGCCTCTGTAGGGTGCCACGTTACAGAGAAATAACTCTGTAATTGGAGGCTTGTTAAGGTGCACTATGGCCTCATACACTCAGTTTGTACAGAGCTGTAACACAGCCATGCGTAAGGGGCCTAAATGTTTACTGAACTATTTTCTTACTCAGCAGGTAATCCTCATACAAATAATCATCGTGGTCCTGTGTCTTCTAAGCTTTATAGAAAGAAAAGTAAATTAAAAAAGGTAAAGGAAATTTATACATTGCAATATTTTTACTTTATAAATGAAAGGCATTTTTTATGGCTTGAGGGTGAAAGGTTTAATTCGGTGAAAATGTATTAGTATTTAATCTACCAACTTTTGATCCCAGTCTTTGATATTCATGGTTATGAAATTTGCATAGTGATTACATTTTCAACTGTGATGGCTCAGGAGATAAGCTTGTGATAATGGCAGCAGGGCTCATCTCTGTATTGCTGCTAATGCTCTGCAGCTACAGGCAGGAACTACCTCTGATCCTGGCCATTTAACCACTTAGATGCTCCCTCTATTACCCTGACATCTGTTGGACCTCACAGTGATCACTAGGGATGAGCGAACCGAACGAGGTTCGGGTTCGTATGAGGACCGCCTGGACAACCGGGATACAGCCATAGGCTGTATCCCAGTTTTCTAGGTGGTCCTCAGGCTGTATTCACCCTCTCCACGGAGCAGGCAGACAGCGGGTATCAGAAGCCGATAGTTCAGGTTCATACGAACCCGAACCTCGGCCAGTTCGCTCATCCCTAGTGATCACTGGGTGCCAATGAGTGGCCTCGGCAGGCTAGGCCATATTTCCCTGGGAGCAGTGCCTATAAGTATGCATGTGAGTATTAAAGGAGAAGTCCGGCAAAATTTTTTATTAAAGTTTTGTATTGCCCCAAAAGTAATACAAATCCCTAATATACACTTATTACAGGAAATGCTTATAAAGTGCTTTTTTCCCTGCACTTACTGCTGCATCAAGGCTTCACTTCCTGGATACCATGGTGATGTCACGACCCGACTCCCAGAGCTGTGCGGGCTGTGGCTGCTGGAGAGGATGATGTCAGAGGGATGCTCAGTGTCCCTCCAGTGCCCTGTGTCCCTCAGTGTCCCCTGCCATCATCCTTTCCAGCAGCCACAGCCAGCACAGCTCTAGGAGTCGGGTCGTGACATTACCGTGTTATCCATGAAGTGAAGCCTGGATGCAGTAGTAAGTGCGGGGAAAAAAGCACTTTATAAGCATTTCCCGTAATAAGTCTATATTGGGGATTTGTATAACTTTTGGGGGGCAGTACAGTACTGTAATACAAATTTTTGACGGACTTCTCCTTAACAGAAATATGGAACAATTTAAGTTTTTTTTCAGTCCCAGTCCCCCGTACTTCCCTACATACACACACACAGAAAATGAAAGGGGATGTCTGGGAAGCAAGAAAGGTATTATCTGTTTGCACTGCCCTTCCGACTTCTAAGAAAAGGGGTAGATGCAATATTGCAATGGCTGCATGCTGACAAAACCATGCCTAAATGTGGTATCCAATGGCAGCATGCATACGTTGATCACCATATGGTACTTGCCCCCTTTGTCTTAGGAGTAAATCTGAAAGCGACTCTGTACCCACAATCTGACCCCCCCAAACTGCTTGTACCTTCGGATAGCTGCTTTTAATCCAAGATCTGTCCTGTGGTCTGTTCGCCAGGTGATGCAGTTATTGTCCTAAAAAACAACTTTTAAACTGGGGGCTTAGAGTATCTGTGCCCTAACTTTGCACCACCCTTCCAACCCTCCTCCCCACCCTCTTCATCATTATGAACACCACTGAAACGTTTTCTCCTGTCTGAACATTGCACAGGTGTCTTAACGATCCAGCCCATGTTCATTATTCACACAGCTGATGAATAGGAGACAATCTGCCTGGAGCATTCCTAATGATGAGGAGGGCGGGAAGGAGAGACAAAGAGGTTGTGCCAGCCTAATGCATACACAGTCTAAGCCTGGCCGTTGGGCACGGGCCTGCCAGTTTAAAAGTTGTTTTTTAGCACAATAACTGCATCACCGGCCAAACGGACCCCAGGACAGATCTTGGATTAAAAGCAGCTATCTGAAGGTACAAGCGGTTTGGTGGGGTCAGATTGTGGGTACAGAGTCGCTTTAAGATACATGAGGGATGCAGAGCAACAGTGCAGCAGAGTAGGGATATATAATCTTGTCTGCTACCTGGACAATGCCTTTAATAGGGTGCATTCACACGTACAGGATCCGCAGCAGATTTAATAGCCCAGATTACAATCAAAGCTAATCTGCGCCATCAGATCTGCTGCGGATCCTGTACGTGTGAACATACCCTAATTAAAGGAAATGTCCGGCCATTTTCAAAAATGGGCAGCCGGCAGGGGCAGGGGGGAATGTAATATTGAGTTCTAACCTACCTCTCCCTGTGCCTGCAGTTAGCAGTGGAACCAGTCTTGGGACCCCTGCTGGAAGGCATTTTACACAACACCACCCCTCATGATGGCACCACAACTAGGGGTTTCCCCTCACTATCACTGTAGGCACAGTAAACAGAGCGATTAAAACCCCCTCCCTCTCAGTCCACCTCACTGTTTTTCCTTTTCCTATGGGGATGGGAGCAGAACGAGGGCCTGCACATCGATTGGGCCAGGGATTGCAGGCAAATTCTGGTCAGGTTGGCTCCATTTGTGCTCCTCCTGATGACGGACATTCCTGGCGATACAGCAGGCAGTGCCTGACGATGGGCCGCAGGCGCATTCTGGAGAGGGACCATTTGATCGCTATCCTCCTCACTGGCATCTGGTGCGGTCAGGGCCCTGAGAGTCTGTCATATGGGTGCCGTGTGTGACGCGCTGTGACGTCACTTCCGGAACTCCGGACAACACCAAGGCCTCAAAGCCTGAGCAGCTCCACACATGCTGGTGGCATTGCTGTGCTGCTACTCAGAACTATGGACGCTGCAGCCTCAAGGTCTGACCCTGCTGAGCCTTCAGGATCTCCGGAGTCTGTGAGTAGGGGAAGGTCCCCACTAAAAACCCTTTGGTTTGTTTTACCTGCTCATTTTTCCCTCTCTTTGCTTCTACCTATACAGGAGGAAAGAGTCGATTTTGAGATTTTTCCCCGAGTTGTGATGGTGTCATGAAAATACCTGTCCCGGCTGAAGGACAGCCTGCTAAGCCAATCAGTGACTGGAGTGATGCCCACCCTAGTCAGTGACATGTGCATCGCCGGAGATCCAGGAGCCTGGCAGGGATCCCTGAACGTAGGGCTGGGCGATATGGGCCTAAATCAATATCGCGGTTTATCGCACATGTAGCCGCGGTAACGATAATTCAACGATAATTATGACACGCCCCTTTTTGCAAACCACACCCACTTTCCATGCCAAACTGGCGATATTTTGATTAGAAAAAGTAAAAAAGAACTGAGCAGCAACCCATGGTTAGTCAATTATCATTATTACTATTTGTCATTATAAGGGGGTCTCAGCAGAGACCTGGATGTGTATATACAGGATGTGTATACACAGGGGGTCTTATAGGAATACATGTGTATAACTAAATGGGGGGAGGGGGGGATAGGTGCATATGACTATATGGGGGGGGGGGATGGATTGGGATGTATGACTATACAGGAGGTACATAGAGATAGGGCCAGATAGGGGTGTATGACTATACAGGGGGCACATAGGGGTAGGGGCGGATAGGGGTGTATGACAATACAGGGGGCACATAGGGGTAGGGGCAGATAGGGGTGTATGACTACAGGGGGCGGATAGGGGTGTATGACTATACATGGGAGTACATAGGGATAGGGGTGTATGACTATACAGGGGGCACATAGGGGTGTATGACTATACAGGGGGCACATAGGGGTGTATGACTATACAGGGGGATAGGGGTGTATGACTATACAGGGGGGGATAGGGGTGTATGACTATACAGGGGGGTATAGGGGGGTATGACTATACAGGGAGGGATAGGGGTGTATGACTATACAGGGGGGCGGATAGGGGTGTATGACTATACAGGGGGGATAGGGGTGTATGACTATACAGGGGGGCGGATAGGGGTGTATGACTACAGGGGGGATAGGGGGTGTATGCCTATACATGGGAGTACATAGGGATAGGGGGGCACATAGGGGTAGGGGCGGATAGGGGTGTATGACTATATGTGGGGGGGGCAGACAGGGGTGTATGACTATATGTGGGGGGGGGGGCAGACAGGGGTATATGACTATATGTGGGGGGGGATAGGGGTGTATTACTATATGGGGGGGTGGACAGGGGTGTAAGACTATATGGGGGGGTGGACAGGGGTGTAAGACTATATGGGGGGATAGGGGTCTATGACTATACAGGGAGGACGGGTGGACAGTGGTGTATGACTGTACAGGGGGGGACGGGGTGGACAGGGGTGTATGACTGTACAGGGGGGGCGGACAGGGGTGCATGACTATACGGGGGAGCGGACAGGGGTGCATGACTGCACGGGGGGGCGGACAGGGTTGCATGACTATACGCGGGGGGGGGGACAGGGGTGTATGACTATATGGGGGGGCGGACAGGGGTGCATGACTGTATAGGGGGGCGGACAGGGGTGTATGACTGTATAGGGGGGCGGACAGGGGTGTATGACTATACGGGGGGCAGGGGTGTATGACTACAGGGAGGACGGACAGGGGTGTATGACTATACGGGGGGGCAGGGGTGTATGACTATACAGGGAGGACGGACAGGGGTGTATGACTATACAGGGGGGCGGACAGGGGTGAATGACTGTATAGGGGGGCGGACAGCGGTGTATGACTATATGGGGGGGCGGACAGGGGTGAATGACTGTATAGGGGGGCGGACAGCGGTGTATGACTATATGGGGGGGCGGACAGGGGTGTATGACTGTATAGGGGGGCGGACAGGGGTGTATGACTGTATAGGGGGGCGGACAGCGGTGTATGACTATATGGGGGGGCGGACAGCGGTGTATGACTATATGGGGGGGCGGACAGGGGTGCATGACTGTATAGGGGGGCGGACAGGGGTGTATGACTGTATAGGGGGGTGGACAGGGGTGTATGACTGTATAGGGGGGCGGACAGGGGTGTATGACTGTATAGGGGGGCGGACAGGGGTGTATGACTATACGGGGGGATAGGGGTGTATGACTATACGGGGGGGCAGGGGTGTATGACTATACAGGGAGGACGGACAGGGGTGTATGACTATACAGGGGGGCGGACAGGGGTGTATGACTGTATAGGGGGGCGGACAGCGGTGTATGACTATATGGGGGGGGGCGGACAGGGGTGTATGACTGTATAGGGGGGAGGACAGGGGTGTATGACTGTATATGGGGGCGGACAGGGGTGTATGACTACGGGGGGGCAGGGGTGTATGACTATACAGGGAGGACGGACAGGGGTGTATGACTATATGGGGGGGGGGGTAGGGGTTTATGACTATACAGGGAGGACGGACAGAGGTGTATGACTATACAGGGGGCACATAGGGGTAGGGGCAGATAGGGGTGTATGACTATACAGGGGGGATAGGGGTGTACGACTATACAGGGGGGGATAGGGGTGTATGACTATACAGGGAGGGATAGGGGTGTATGACTATACAGGGGGGCGGATAGGGGTGTATGACTATACAGGGGGGGATAGGGGTGTATGACTATACAGGGAGGGAGGGTAGGGGTGTATGACTATATGGGGAGGAGGACAGGGGTGTATGACTATACGGGGGGGCGGACAGGTGTGTATGACTGTACGGGGCTGGAGGACAGGGGTGTATGACTGTACGGGGCTGGAGGACAGGGGTGTATGACTATACAGGGGGGGGCGGACAGGGGTGTATGACTGTACGGGGCTGGAGGACAGGGGTCTATGACTATACAGGGGGGGCGGACAGGGGTGTATGACTGTACGGGGCTGGAGGACAGGGGTGTATGACTTACGGGGCTGCAGGACAGGGGTGTATGACTGTACGGGGCTGGAGGACAGGGGTGTATGACTGTACAGGGCTGGGGGACAGGGGTGTATGACTGTACGGGGCTGGAGGACAGAGGTGTATGACTGTACGGGGCTGGAGGACAGGGGTGTATGACTGTAGTCCCCTCAGTAACAGTACAGGACTGTAACATAGGAGGAATGGATGTGCTGCAGTAGGCAGGATACCTCACACAACTATAACTTCTCCTGCCTGCTGCAGCCCATTATTCCTCCTATGTTTCAGCCCTGTACTGGTACTTAGGGGACGACTGGGCAGCCGCTCCTAAGTGCTGCTCCTCTACCTCCTGCTATCACATGGCAGCGTCCCTGCACACACAGGACAACGTGTGCAGCGCTCGCCGGCTGGGTGGGCACTCGGACGGGACTGGTCCGGGAGGGGGACCGGCAAAGTCCCGTCCGAGCGCCGCCCCCGGCCGGCCGGCGAGAGCTGCACACGTTGTCCTGTGTGTGCAGGGAGGCTGGCATGTCAGAGCTGGAGGAGCAGCATCACGTGGGGGCGGCTGTCCTGTACTCCCCTCAGTGTGCTGGGACGCCGGACCGGACGGGTGGTGGGTGCATGGACGGGACAGATGCGGCAGGACGGGGCCTCTGACCGGGCGGGTGGAGAGGGCGGACAGGTGCGCGCACGGAGCGGGGAGGGTCGCTTGGACCAGAAGGGGGCGGGGCAGGCGGCATTGTCATCTGGGCCCTGTTGCTCCTCCAGCTCCCGCTCCGATACTGGCGTCCCTGCACATGATGTGCAGCGCTCATGCCAGGCCGCTCGTGTGTGCTGGGGGCTCTGACAGGACGGGTGCGGGGACATAAAAATACCGCAATTACCGTCCTGGCTAAGTTGAAGTCGGTTAACCGACGCCAGTGACAGTATCGGTATTTTTGCGGTATACCGCCCAGCCCTACCTGAACGGCAATGCGGCGGTGGAGAGGCATGAGGATAGGTGATTTAATACTCTTTGTTACTTTCTACCGTGCCCCTGCCTTTCTTTAAACCCCCAATTAGCCCCCACCCACCCCCACCCCAGGGGGGTGCGGAAACATAATAAACAAAGTAAAATAAGCACCTTATTCAGCTGTAACGTCCCGTACCTGGCTGAGCGATCGCTCACTCAGCCAATCAGTGACTTGTGGGGGGGACAGTAGCTATGGAGGCATTGGGTAAGTTTACTTTGTTTTCCTGCACCCTCCCCTACCTATTGTTCCTGTTTGGGCAACAGTTTTGGTGTCCCGGAAAGGACTCAACTTTTTGCATGTAGTTACATAAGTATTCTAAAGACGTTTTTAATTCATTTTAAGTAGCTGGCTACACACATGGTACTTTCTAAACTAAACTTCCTTTTAGTTCCCAAAGAGAGAGAGACAAACAGTTGAGACACCACCTCAGACATTTATTATATAGGCTATAGATATGCTCTGAATGCTTGTAATTGGAGTAACCTTTTACTATTTTCCTCATAGATGTTACTTTTGTTTTCAGAAAGAAATTCAGCGTGTTGTGCTGAAACAAATTAGGAACATACTAAAAGAAAATAGACAACTAAGAATGAGATTACTGCAGTACAATTAGACACGTGAGTACAGTATATGTCTCTTATTTGATTCATAATTAAACTATTATAAAGATTAAAATCAAACTGTAGAATAGATCACCAACTATAGAAAAGATCACCTCATAGAAAACTGACATGTCAGTTTTGTGCAGCCACACAAAACTGACAGTGCAGACAATGTAAAGTGCGGCACTGGCCACACTTTACATTGTGTGCTATGGGGATTTGGAATGCGGGCACACCCAAATGCGCCCGCATTCCAAATCAAAAGAAGTGAAGTTCACCAGCCGGCTTGAACTTTACTGACAGCGGCCGTTCTGTGACACAGCTGTGTCACCAAATGGCCGTTGTCTTACTAAGTGTGAACCCGACTTGAATATGTAGTTGTTCCAATAATCATAGGTTTGCTTTTAAATAAATCAGTGGTAAATCTGAATACATAACACTATGTAACCTATCAGGGTTATGTGGCATTTTTCAGCAGCCTGTATCCCCCCTTTCCTGACGGCCATCTCTAAATGTTCAGAAATCATTCTCTGTAACCAAAATCTTATAAACAATTGTTTATTAGAAGGTTGATGCAGATGCAGTACAGCATGTCTACTTCTTGTGTTAGGCTATGTTCCCACACAGTATTTGGTTCAGTATTTAGCTTTTTTATCTATGCATTTGCATTTTTTTCTGGCATTTTTGACTGTATGTGTGAATGATCTTTTTTGTGGTTAGGGTGTTCTTCTGTGCGCTGAACTTTTTTTCATTCTGCCATCACGTGACCTAGTTGCAGGACCACAAAAGGTGACAAACGCCAGGAAAAAAAAAACGCTGTACACACAGCAAAGGCCTTTTTTGAAAAACTGCCTCACATAAAAAAAAGTGTGTGTAATAATTTATAAACCTCCATCGATTTCTGACATGTGGCTGCTGGCATTTTTTTTTTTTTTTTTTTGCCATGCTGATAGTTTCCTGAAGTACACTGTCATATTTTGGCAAAGATTATAAATGAGGTCTGATGTCATTTTACATGCATTAGACTGCCCCATTTCTGTATGTTTTGTATATTGTTAGTCAGGTCAACCCATCTAAAAACTTCCCCCATACACTGTGGCCCAAATTTCCCAAACTAGAAACTGGTGCAATCTTCATAGTAACCAATCACAGCTCAGTTTTGAGACTTGTGATTGGTTTCTGTGGGCAGTTTTTACCAGTTTCTATTTTATACAGTTGGATAAATGTGAGCCGTTATGTGACACAATAGTTTGCCTTATTATCCCAAATTTGAAATTATGCTGGAAATAGAAGAAAACAGCACCCGGCGTAAATAGTGTATTACCGTAGCATACTTTGTCCAATTAATTTAGATATGGTGTTGCTCACCTTTGGCGGTCGCGCTACTAGGCCGACACCGCCTGAAGCTTTAGCTGAACCAACTTAACGCCCGCTGCCCATCCGGGGGTCCGTAAATTTGGTGAGAAGATCCAAGAAAGTTTCACTCATCTGAGGTACGATGCGTGGAGTCCCTGGAAGCCTGGCGCAGAGCGAATCAGCCACGGATAGTAGTCCGATAGATGATTGTGTTAGATTGTTATTTATTGTTTATTGATATTAAGAAAGGTGTCTAACAATCTAACACCACGACTCCCATCATCTATCGGACTACTATCCGTGGCTGATTAGCTCTGCGTTAGGCTTCCAGGGACTCCACGCATCATACCTCAGATGTGTGAAACTTTCTTAAATTTGAAATTATGAAATATCCAATAGAAATGAAAAACTGCAGCTCACCAGTCCCCATGATGCTAGACTGTTATTGTTCATACAGCAAGTCTGGATTTTACAAGGTCTACATGCTAATATGAACCTATAGAGTACTATAATGTATTCCCAAATACATTAATATATTTTTATAACATATAAAGCATCATGATAATGCCATAACATTTGTGTTAAATATTTCCTATTATGTTAGTTTAAGGCCTAATTCACACGTCCTGTAACCTATTGATCCGTATTTCCGTATTTGAGTTAGTGCACATTGATATCTATTGGGTATTCACACTAGATCAGTAGATTACAAGGATGCAAACCGTAGATTACAAGGATGCAAACCAATGCTGGAAAGAAAAAAAAGAACATGTCCTAGTGCGGACCCAGATCATTTTTACGGATCCTCTCATAGAAATCATTTGGATCTGCTATTTTTTGTTTTTATGGATCGTAACCTGTTTGGCATCCATATTTCTGTAAAAAAAATTACGGATGACTCATAGGTCATAAGGTTGTGTTTCTAAGCAACAACTAGGAAGAAGGAACTACAGAAGCACATGTGCTTGCAAAAAGAGAATTAACTAAATAATTAATTAACAGAACTGTCTCACAGTAAAGCAAACCAGAAATGGCAAAGTAAAATGTCTGACAAGCAAACATGTGACTTATTTTAGGGGTTGGGCATACTGATGCTAGTTTTTTGTAACCTACCCAACTTTATAAACTAGCATTGTGCAGTCAGTAAAAAAATAAATGGAAATCCGCATGCAATTTGTAATTTTTTAGCGGATTGTGCGCAAGGACTCGAAAACAATACACACTTGAAAACAATACTGAATGTGTAAATAAGGCCTTAGTCTAGAATGAATATGTTGTAAAGTAGTACAGTTAAAACTGTAGAAAATCCTAAACCTGTTGTGAAGAGATCTGTTGCACCTGCATTACTTTACACTTCATGTAGTTTTATGGTGGTTTGTATGATGTAAATAATTGATGTAAATATAAATATTTTCATTTCAATTTCAGTGTAAAGCCGCTGATGGTTAAGACTGGAAGACAAAGCAGCTCAGAATCTGCACATTAAATGTTATTAGTTGGGGAAATTAAATTTGGAATGTATGCCACCTGTGAAAATAGGAGATCACCCTTTGGCATTGTTCACACTGCTATTTTACAATCTGTTTTTTTTTCATCCGTTTTATTAAAAAAAACATGCATTTGTGTGCATCTGTTTTCATCCATTTTCCCATTGACTTCCATTATAAAAAAAAAAAGATAAAAAAACTGATCATAATGCATCCATTTTTTTTAGCGTACAGAAAAAAGGCGGTCAAACATGTTTTTGTGTACACTAAAAAGGATGCATTTTGATCCTTTGTTATCGTAGAAGGCAATGGAAAAGCGAATGAAAACGGATGCACACAAATGCAAAAAAACAAGAACAAAAAAAAAAGAGATTGCAAAAACACAGTGTGAACCCAACCCTAGCAACATGTTGTAAATCTGTCAGTAGCAAATCAGGTTCCAACCCCTTGACACTGTTGGATAGCTGTTAAGGCACAAAAACACACCTTTTATATATCTGTGCTGTGTTGGTTTTCCAAGCTTCGGAAATATTGCAAGCTGCAATGCATCCTCACCTCCCCTCGCATCTCTATCCTCAATAGATTGTCAGTCAACTGGAAACTGAGGCCCAACTGTCAGTCAAAGAGGGACAGGAATGGGAGGACAAACAAGAAGGCATTACTGCTCTCTCTCTCTACACTTCAGGTGCTGGGGAACTCTTTGATACTTTGCAGTGGAGAATAAAAGCATTGCATACATTCTAGAAGCCCAGATACTGTATAAGGTACCATGTGTTCTTGTGCCCTAACAGGTATTCAAAATCTTTGTGTTTAGCATATACTATTGTTGTGCACTTTACTATAACTAATTATTATGATATTATTGCAATATATTTATAGCTGTAATTGTTGTAAAATTGTTTCAATGTACTGTCATTAAAACATATTTATTTCAATGTAGCCATTTTCTTTGTTTTCCATTCCCTTGGCAAGCTCAGAATTGACAATATGCAAATGAACCTCTCAGACTATAGGTAGATTTCTTTGGAATGTGTCATAACTATGCCACATGCCATTTAAAGGGTTATTCTGGGGATAGATTTTTTTTTTATAGTGTCACTATGTGCCTCTCCACAGTTAGAAGATTGGCTTGCAGGATGCAGGATTTCATCCACAGCATATTTTACACTTAAGGGTAAAAGGGTAAAATCTATGGGGAGACTCCAAAATACAAATTGCCATGCTTTAAATTAAAATCTGCACCTCTGCAGAAAGATTTCCACAGCACATGGAGATCTTACCTACGTAAACCTGCAGGTGATACTTGCAGCTTTTCTGTTTCATGTGGATTTATATTCTTATGCTTCATGCATAGGCCTCATGCATAGGCACTAGAGATGAGCAAACATCAAACATGCTGGTCTTCGTCCAATCCCGAACATGCATAATTTCTTAGGGCTGCATCCAACTTCAGCAACCATGGCTGATCAAATCCACACCCTATGGTCCGGACAAACCCAAATGTGGTTCAAGTTTGCTCAGTACTAATAACTACCTTATGCTGCTAAATTACAAAGTTTCAGTTTTTCCTTACAGAGTACTGTGTTAGTGAGCATCCAATCGTGGATGCCAAAAAAGATTTTTCTATCACATAACTCAGACTGAAAAAACTTTCATACAGAGGTGCAGTATGGTCCATAGACTGCTATGCTCTACGGAACAGTGTATGTGTCAGGAAACTGGCGGGGATAAGACACAGACTGTGCAAGCCCTAATACTGAGCCTGCCCCAGCTGTCCATACCTACTTGCCGGACTCCGACCTAGGTGGCAGCGGGCAACTGGGCGGCGTTCCCTATACTGCAGCAAGTGGTAACACAAAACGAGACAAGACAAAACACACACAATTAAAGAAGGGTCAGTGGTCCAAGTCGGCAACGTGCGAGAGATAATGTACAAAATCAGAGTCCGGAAGAGAAGTCAAGGTCACAGAAAGCCAAAGGTCAAAAACACACAGAACAGCCAAGTCAGGAGAATGCTAGATCAAGGCAATAGGAACTAGGCTGTATCACAGGCAAAGAACCTGAGACAAGTGAAAGTACTTATAGGGCTAGAAGGCCCAGCCCAGATACCGACAGCTAACTCTGAGAGTCAGTCAATCACTGTGATCACAAACACCTAGGGGGACATTTATTAAGTCTGGCGTTTTCTGCGTCGGACTTAAAAATGTCCCCGCAGCTCTGACAGTACGGACATTTATGTAGAGGCCCACTGCCTCCACATAAATCCCGTCGCACTAGTGTGCAGAGGTGGCGTAGGTTTCCTGATAATTTTTTTTGCAGAAAAATTATGAATTAAGCGGACTCTGAGTCCACTCCCTCTCCACACCCCTCCCAGCCCCCCTGGTGTACCAGGCGGAGAATGGCTAAATGCGAATATTTTATTCGCAAAACGTCCATTTGCGAATAAATTTATTCGCGTATGGCCATTTTTCGCCGAATAATACAGCCAGGGAGAGAATACTTTTCACTGCTACAACCAAGAATAGCAGAGAGTATTCTGGTTTCTATGTCCTAACAGTATGTGAGCCCTTAGTATTGTGTTCCTATCTGTAAACAGGTGAAGGATAATCCAACCTAATTCTAAGGCAGCAGTCACCAAGTAGTCTAAAGTGTCACTAAATTGATCACATTGGTTCTTGCGGTTTGATACATTTGGCATATTCTTAGACACTATTGTATAACTACTGTATATACTACCCGTTGGTTCAAACTTTATGCTAATGGACTATTCAATCATTTTAGTGCCCATGCTCCTTTTTTGCCCGCTTGGTGAGTGCTATATATGGTGAAAGACACATACTAGTTTTTTCCTTTTTTTTGTAACATGCAAATTGATTAAGAATTCTGGAGCATTTCAGCTGTAAATCTTCCACATCGTTCACATCTGCAGGCATTTATACAACCTACCACCAGGCCACAATAAACATTTCCATAGTGTAAAATTATTTATCATGAAGTGCAAACAATCTAAAACTGATGTGCTTGCAATACAGCCATGGAAAGTTTTCTGTTAGATTATAATGCTTGAAGTTTAATGGGAACTGTGAGGATTTGTGCTAAATCTGGGGATTTACTTGGGATTCTGAATGGAGGACTTTACAAGTGATTTAAAAGCCTTGGGAGTTTATACAAATAATATGTTGTTCTTTATTATGCATATGCACATTTGTAATACACTGGAGTGCCTACTTCCTTCTAATAAAACATATGGCATGTGAAATGCTATGAAGTAAAAATGCACGTGCATTAGTCTTAGTTGTTTTTTTTTTTTTTGGGGGGGGAGGGGGGAATGAATCTCTGGTTTTTCCTTTCCTTGTTTACTGAATTTTTTTCTCTTTTTATGGCCACTGTTGGCATCAAAAACACTAGAACTCCGACAGTAACATGGAAGACCTCACTATAAGTCATTGATATTCTTCAGGATTTACTAATAACCTATAAATGATGTATTTCTCATAGCAGGCATGACTTCATTAATAAAGGAAGCCAATGAGACTTTTTTATGCACTTTCCAGACTTCATTCAGAGACTGTTAGGTAAAAGCAGTATTTATTAATAAATTCTTGTCAAAATAAAAAAACATTTGACATATTAAAACTTTTGATCGGTGGGGTCTCTATAGTGATCAGGAAAACTAATGTTAAGACGAATGCGGCAGTGCACTGCACCTACTCTTTGTTAATCATCTTTGTCTAGGCATCCCTATAGATTTACAATGGAGCTGCCTGGACGAAGATCACTGTGAGCTAGGAAATGAAATGCACCCCTAATCATAGGATCGTACGCATTGACATATTTCAGTTTCTTTAACTGTGTGCACTCCTGATTAGGAGTGCATACAGTTAAATGCAGTACAGTGATTGTCCAGGCAAGAAGTCATTATGCCTTCAGCCACAAGAGGCCACTCTCTTCCACCAAAGCTACGGTGCACCAGTGACATCACTTGTGTGCTTGCAGAGCATGAATGGAGAGGAGAGGCCGAAGGAGAACATTGCTGCAGCCATGAGTGTGTTTTTTTTTTTCCACCTTTTCAGCTTTTACTAAAATACTGATGGTTTCCTGAAGCCTCCCTAAAGCAATCCCTCATAAGTATTTCCTGACAGTAAATACCAATGACCTCGATCTTCATTTTTTTCATTTTATGCAATGATATTTTGGGAACCTAAGAACCAATTACTAGTATGCCATTGGGCTGCGGTGTCAGGATACAATATTTTCAACATACAAATGGTAATCCTGGAACCAATTAAAGCAATATTCTGGATAGCAACAATTTTTGTTTTCAAATTTTTTACTATATTGCTTTAAAAAAGTTATACTACTTTGCAATATAATTTCATTAAAATAAATGTATTTATTTTTTTTATTTCAACAGCAATTTATGTAGACACACAGTCCTCTCTTCTGCCACCAATGTCCATGGTTGTAACTGCAGGGCTGTTCAAGCCCTGGTCCCCGCTCCCCCGCTTTGATCGGTTTCGCTCTGTGGGTGGCAGCCTCTGCACTGCTCAGTGGGCAGATGGCTGACAGTCAGCTCCATGGGGGATTGCTGATCTGTATAAATAGCGATGTGCATGCATCAGCACGGGATCAGTGCTGGGGAGTGGGTACCAGAGACAGATTTGCAGTTTTCAACACAAATGTTGGTGACATCAGAGAGGCCACATCGCCCATTTCTGCTGCCACTCAGCATAAAATGGTCCAATGGACCACTGTCAAAAATGTCTATATATCCATGTATCTATATGTTTAATCTATCTAATTAAAGGGGTTATTCAGCGCTACAAGAACATAGCCACTTTTCCCCCTACTGTTGTCTCCAGTTCAGGTGTGGTTTGCAAATAAAGGGGTTATCTAGCGCTACAAAAACATGGCCACTTTCCCCCTACTGTTGTCTCCAGTTTGGGTGGGGCTTTGAAACTCCGTTCCATTGAAGTAAATGGAGCTTAATTGCAAACCGCACCTGAACTGGAGACAACAGTAGGGGGAAAAGTGGCCATGTTTTTGTAGTGCTGGATAACCCCTTTAGGGTATATTCACACGAACGGGCTCGCGGCGAGATTCTCGCTGCGAGCCCGGCAGGTCCTGGCAGTTCCCATACACTACATACTTGCTGCGGTCTAAACGACCGCAGCGAGTATGTAATTCTGCCGCCCTTAACCCCTTCTGCTCCCGGCCGGCTCCCCCGCTGTAAGCATACTTTACCTGTCCTTGCTGCACGGGTCCGGCGTCCTGCTCTCCCGTCCGGCCAATCAGTGGCTGCGGCTGGGCAACACACTAATTGGCCGGACGGGAGAGCAGGACGCCGGGACCCCGTGCAGCAAGGACAGGTAAAGTATATACACAGCGGGGGAGCCGGCCGGGAGCAGAAGGGGTTAAGGGCGGCAGAATTACATACTCGCTGCGGTCGTTTAGACCGCAGCAAGTATGTAGTGTATGGGAACTGCCAGGGCCTGCCGGGCTCGCAGCGAGAATCTCGCTGCGAGCCCGTTCATGTGAATATACCCATAAGCTCCATTCACTTTAATGGAACGGAGTTTCAAAACCCCACCCAAACTGGAGACAACAGTAGGGGAAAAGTGGCCATGTTTTTGTAGCGCTGGATAACCCCTTTAATCTATCTTTGTATTTTTTGTTAATCTATGTATCTTTTATATTTATTACTTGTTTATATCTATTTATAACATATGGATCAGTTTGTTTCTCCCCATCCCATATCTATGTGCCTTTCTCATGGCTTTCTCTGTCTAGCATCTATCCACTCTATCTATCTATCTATCTATCTATCTATCTATCTATCTATCTATCTATCTATCAATCTCCTATCTATCTATCTATCTATCTATCTATCTATCTATCTATCTATCTATCTATCTATCTATCTATCTAATCTATCCAGCAACAGTCCGCAGCACACCAACTTGTAAAAAAACTGGTGATTTATTCCATCAAAAAGGTGCAGGTACAGGTTACAACATTTCAAATCAATTCTAGAAAATAATTCTGCGAGAGAACTGAAATGTAACCTGAACCTGCACCTTTTTGATGGAATAAATGACCTGTTTTATTACAGGTTGGTGTGCTGCGGACTGTTGCTGTATACTTTGGGATCCCTGGCCAACGGACTTTCTCTGCAAGCCCCCACTTCTCTACATCTGGATGTGCGGCTCTTCTCTACACTATCTATCTATCTATCTATCTATCTATCTATCTATCTATCTATCTATCTATCTGTTTATTTCTTTAGGTAAATGAGCCCTGTATGCTCAGAATTGCAATTCTGCAATATGTTTGTATGTTCGTTCTTCCCCTTTCTCTAAGATGCAAATAAGCTTTTATTGTTGCTATGTCGGTCTCTGGTAAACAAATTCTCCCATCTCTAGTCTCCAGCTGTCTAGGTTGCATTTCTTCCCTGAAGTACTCGATGCCTCTGCACACGTCTTAATCGCGTCTCCAAGGAAACATGACGCACATTCCTTATCCTGCTCTACAACAGGACCAGACACGTCCTCCAGTACCAAGTGCCTAGGAGCATGCATATTATGCTCTGTAGCCCTTATTTATGATTATGTTTTACCCCACAATAACATTTACTGTAAAGATAAAGGAAATAAAATTACATAAATGGTCCAGTATTCCGTTGGTTTTCCTCTAGGGGGCATTGCTGTCAGGTGTATGTATTGTTTTGCCGAACTCTTGCAGTGCGTTATTTCAACACCAGATGGCGCCAGTGTACAGGTGAATAGTGTATCTGCTTCAGTGTGAGTGCCGCAGGAAGCATGTACTGCAATAGGCGCCTTATTCCCCTCTAGTAGCTTTTAGAAGCCGCCGTTCTAGGAGCATTGTCTGCATCAGCACCACAGACAGGGCTCGCTGCTTCTGCCTTCACCAGCCTGGCCACAGACATAGAAGAAAGACGTCTTACTGTGAGTATTGTTACCTATTATGTTCCAGTATGTCTGCAGCTGGGCTTTGTATCAGACACTCCCTGGCTGCACTGTGATAGAATGCATGCACATACACATAGGCTGATACACATTTGCATGTCCAGCCATCTGCTAAATGCCAAATTAACACAGGCTCTAGGTTTTTAGAATAAAAGGTGGGATGAGATGCAGTGCATAGGATTGTCTTTTGTTTTTTTTTTTAAATGCACATTTTAATATATTTTACCTGTTTCCACAGCTTATGTATGTATATTATTTTCTATTATTCTGAAATATTCTCCTTCTATCCCAGGTCTGCAAGCAGAGGAATAAAGCATGGTGAAGCTGGGGAGTAATCTGAGTGACAAAACCAGTAAGGAGCCTTCTGGTGAAGATGGATTTCAGACGGTGCCTCTGATCACACCCTTGGATGTAAATCATCTGCAGTTCTCTGCCCCTGAGAAGGTAATATTGTAAATGGATGCCCTCATCTCCAAGGTCTAGACTTTTCTTTATATCTGGAATAGCTGCACACCCTGTCAATCTGTCAAATGCATTGTCTGTTCTATCTATGTGCAATAGTAGTACATACATGTTAGTGCTGCTCAGGCATGTCTGCCTAACAGATGAGCATACATAGTACACAGGGTCTACCTGGGTATTTACTGCAGCCAACTGTATATACCAGAGATTTTACTACAGATAGATTAATGGTCAGCTTTTTATTAGCTTACATTGCACAGAATTTATGATGTATTAACCTAAATATCATACAGAGCATGATTCAGCATCTGCTCATATACAGTGCTCTTTTATTGCTTGTTTATTACAGGTTGCCATATACTTTCTACAGAGAATAAAGAGACAGGCTGGGTTCACACTGCGTTTTTGTGTACATTTCAATGTTTCCTTTTCAATACATTTTTTTTTGCTATATACATAAACATTGAGAGACACATTTTATGTATCCAGCAAAAAAAACATACATTTCGATTGTTTTTTACTTATAATGTAGGTGACTAGAAAACAGATCTTGTTGTATGGCATAGAGCGGTATCCGTTTTTTGGCTTCAGTTTAATGCATACGTTTTTTTCTTTACAGCATTATCAAAAGTATATGTTAAATACACACAAAAACACATGGTGAACCCAGCCACACTCCCAAATAAAGGGAAACAAAGAAAAAAAAAATCAGCCATTGTAGTCTATGTGTGCACATAAAAATAATCTGCATGTCAAAATGATTAGCATACAGTTATAGAGGAATCCAGTGCCATGGTTACCAAGAAGACAACTAGTAATTTGTAAAGACTGCGTTTTGTTAGTTGGAGTCACTTGGATTTTCATGAATGTTTTAAGCAAACCTTTAAAGTGAATCTGGGATCCTCTAACTGCCTACAGAGCTGATGGCACCGCTGGATAGATATCAATAAAAACATTTAGAACATATTATTTAGAACATATATATTTTTACCTGTCTGTGTTTTTTTGGGCTGTGAATAGCGTCAAGGAGGTGGAGCTTATTATTTCCTGGGCCCTAGCACCGCTATACCTTACCATGCTGTATGCCTTCCTTTTGCATAATCAGCTTGTACAGTGTGACAGTGTGCATACAGCATAGTGAGGTGTAGCAACTCTTTGACACTGTTCACATTAAATATAAAGGTGTTTTTAATGAAAATAAAAACACAGACACAGGCAATAAAGGTATGTTCTGAATATTTCTATTGATTTCTGCCAACTCAGTAGGCAGCCAGGGGGTGACAGATTCACTTTGAATTAACACCATTTTATTTTTGTAATTTCAACACTCCAAAATTTTGTAGTATTTACATTTTCTATGTATCTTTATAGCATATGTGGCTGTTTTTATGGTGCAGAGATCAAAATCCACTGCATGGCCATAGAGTTAAATAATGAAATTTGTCTGCTTGTAGCTACCGCTAGCTAGAACGTAAGAGCATACTGCATACATAATGAATAATTAAGCAGGAAGCAGCTAAGCTCCATCTAGTGGTTTTTATAGGTAGAATTTTAGCATGTAAAGTGGGTTTTCCCATCGAATAACATTAAGATATAACACTAGGATATCTATGATTTTACAGTTAATGGGTGGTCCAATCTCATTGACCTCATTTGATTCTGAAAATAAAGAGATGAATCTCTGGTTTAGGGTTGTATCTCCTTCTAAATCCTCTTTAGTTGTGCAAGAATCTGAACAATCAGAAACTATGATGCCTTATAGCCATGGAAAATCAGTCAAACGTGCTCAGCGCTAATCTAGTGCTTTTTTCCATTGTTGGGTTCCGATTATCAGACCACAATTATAAATTGATGACAAATCCTAGCAATATGTCATAATGTAATAAGAACGGAAATCTGTCCTATAAAGGCCCCCACCAATCCTAAAAGTATAGGGATGCTGGTTTAGGGCTGCTTCTCAGCTTTCTCTGCACGGAGGCATTCCTGACCACCTGCAGTGAAAAGTCAGGACAGCGCGCTCAGCCAGTCAGTGACTGGGGCGGGATGCTGCTGCAGTCACTGATTGGCTGAGCGGCCAGACCATCAGCTGCGACAGGCATTTTGTGCTCAGTCGTGATGTCATCACAACTCGGGAAAATGCCTTCCAGTGGGGGGGTCCTGAGGCTGGTCCCACTGCTTATCGCGGGCACGGGGAGGGGTAGCCAATACTTCATTTTTTTTTTAAAGGTTTTATTTATTGCTTTTAAGATTTAACAGTAAAAGGCATAAACTAATTGTAACAGAGACAAAACATCCATACTAGTGAGCAAAAGCTGTAGTACATTTCAACCCTCAGATCAATGGAAAATATGCAGGTCAACCTCACTAGCCAATAGTTCATTCTTACTCTTTCCCCTGCTCCTGCCGCCTCAGAGAAGTCGTCTGAGGCTGGACTTCTCCTGTAATTCAAGTACCAAGCAGGTTATGCTCACTGTCATTCAGGAATCTGAGGGTATGTGTTTCACAGAAGCGCACTGATAATTTTCTTTTTCTGAATGGGTTGTTATACCATTGTATACAATAGTTAATACATTTACTTACATGTTGTATAGCACCACCTGGTGTTCAAAGTATATAGCAGTGTGCATGTACACCTACTAAGTGGAGTGCTGGTAGACACACATGCTTAATTGCTAAATAGCTGGTTGTGGGATTGGGGTGCCCATACAACTTATACTTAAAGGGGTTGGCCACTTTATAGTAAAATAGGTCAGTACAAAGTATTAGTCACTGTATATACTAACAGCAGCTCCCTGTGTACCTCATAGAGCTAAAATCAGACTCCCCTTCACCAGGCTGGGCTGCCCTGCTCTGTTTTGTTTCAGTCTATAAAATGGCTGACATCGAGGAGCATGTGACCCTGCCCTGTCCACTGTGTTCTCCATAGACATATACAGGCTGTGTGGTGTACACTGGGGGGCGCGGCCCCGGTCACATGCTCCTCCATGTCAGCAATCTTATGGACCAAAACACCACAGAGGAGGGGAGTCTGATTTTAGCTCTATGAGGTACACAGGGAGCTGCTGTCAGTAAGTGGAGTAAGTACAGTTACTAATACTGTACACTGACCTATTTTACTATAAAGTGGCCAACCCCTTTAAGCTGTCCAATACTATAGGTGTAGGAAGGCCTCACAACTTTTTGCTGGCCCACCCCTTTGTTCTGGGAGGAATAAGTGTGAATGTTTCTCCATGCTGAATGTTTGTGTGTATGGGGAGATAATATCCATTAAGCCCACAGTTGTTCAAAGTGTGTGGCAGTCTTTAGACTCAAAATTTATTTTATTTGACCCAATCAATCTTTTGTTTGTTAGACAGTGGAAGAAATGTACTGGTAGTCACCAGCCCCCCAATGTAAACATCATATCCAGCAAATCCCAGTGTGACAAAGATGGCTGTGGGAAATTGGATTAATTGCAGTCACACCTGATGTGAGGTATTAAAGGAGTTGTAGGAGGTTACCAAAAAGTATTTTCTTTCTCCAGAAAAGCCCTATTCTTGTATGTAGGCTGTGTATGTTATTGCTGCATAGCAACATTTCTTCCGTACTAAAAAGCTAACTAAACAGGTTTGGCCCTGTTTGCTTATTTGTGTATCCAACAATTTTTTTTATTTTACACAAATATTTAGAAAATGTGGCTTTGTTGGCAATCAGAAAGCAAAGAATTGTAAAAGCTTGATGTATCTCTTGTTCTGCAAGCAGGTAAAACTCAATTGTCGAGGAAATAAACACCTATGTACCACGCAACCAGGGCTTCTTTAACCATAACCCAATGGTGCAACAGTAACCATGCCCTTAGGACACATATACAGTTAGCAACTATGGTTGACAGGAAGCCTGCAAAACCTGTTTCTACTCCAGAGGCATTCTATCTATCTATCTATCTATCTATCTATCTATCTATCTATCTATCTATCTGTATATATTTTTTTCTGCACATGATAACGATCTGCTCATAGAGGGCACCTGTCAGCTCAGTGATGGCCTTTAACCTTCCCTGATAGGTAGGTGTGGAGGCAGAGCTGAGCAGTATCTAATCACGGTGCCTGCTCGCTCACTCAGGCTCCTGAGTGCTGGACTGTGTATGAGGCTCCTATCACTCCTGGCACTCATTGAAACCAACAGGGAGTTGACAAGGTACTTATAACACCATTCTGGTATTTGCTTTACAGAAACCACATGGGCCAAAGTAACTTGTAGTTACCAGACTCATTGACTTCTCTGTGAGAGTTTTTAGGTATGCTCTGTGATCTGTGCAGAGATAGGAGGTATGCTCTGACAATCACCTGTTATCAGTGGTGAATCCTGTATTACTTGGTAATAGATGTAACTTATCATTGTAATCCTGCCTGTAATGACACTGAGATGATAGCTGAAAAGGGATCTCTACGGAACTGGTAATGTCAGCCTCTTGTAAGGCCATAGTGAAAACTGGACTTGCTTTGTATAGCCAATGAGCAGATGTTCTTAGTTACTTCCTCTTCTACTTTTTGCTACATCTTATCTACAGTGGTGGACAGAGAACATAATCTGAAGGGTTGTTCATAGTACACAAATAGTCCTTCTTTATCTTTAACCTGATAAAAACATGGTACCCTGATGCCATTTGGGTATCACTAATAACAATGTTTTTCTGGAAGGTAGTGAAACAATATAGTACTCTAGTGCTGTTGTGGATTATTTATTGAATGAATTGAAATATTGTTTGGGTGCATTGCAAGTATTTTACCAATGATCTGACTTGATTAATTTAGAAAGGTATTTGATCCACTGATGTATTTTACCTGCCATATCTTAGGTTAGGAAGGACTAAAATATTGTTGGGAATAATATATGATGGCATTGTTAGCTTTCATGTGACCCTCTTTTATTATGCAATTTTTTCCTTTTCACATATTTTGTGTATCCTCTTGGTATTTTGTGGCAATGTAACAAAAATAATGTGTAGGATATTTATAAAATCACATAAAAAAACGAAAAAAAAAAAAAGATACAGATTGCAAAACAAACACTGATTAATTTCACTAGCCCACTGCTTGCAACGTCATGTCAGACAAATGTTTGAGTTATGCCAATAGGGTTCAGTCACCATTTGTTCTCATATGTGTACACTATATTTTATGACAAATTATAATCCTGACTGGATTTCCCCTTTTAAAGTAAATCCTTTATCTTAACCACATTAAGACGCAGCAAGTATGGCCGTAAAGGGATTTGGTTACATCCATCACCCTGTTTAAACCCTTCCTAGCACCTTATTTCTGTGGGTTTTGCATGAAGTTTCCAGCAGTCAAGCTGCCAATCAGGCGTAAGTGATTGAGCGGAGGATGGAGGTAGTATGACTACATGCTGCTGCGGCTCCACCACCATATCTGCTTACCAAGTGCTCTGCCACGCAGCTATACAGCACTGGGGAGGGTTTAAACAAGGTTGAGGGACTTGACTGGTTCCCAATAAGATCCAAATAAGTCTTTGTCAGATTTTTTATTATCAGATTGCATATAAAGAATCTAGATTTAAAGGATTTCACTACCTTTTTTTATCTTATTCATGTTTACTGTTAACTAATCTTCATAAATAGTTTATTCAGTTATTGTAGAGCGCACAATGACTACTCACTGAAGTGTCTCAGAAGTTCTGAAATTCCCCAAGTCTTCAGAAAAGAAAGTTGTGGACATGTGTGCCTTTTCTTCATTTGGTCTATTTACACAACTATTTAAAGGGGTTGTCCGGCGATAAAAAATTATTCACAGAATAACACACATTACAAAGTTATACAACTTTGTAATGTATGTTATGTCTGTGAATGGCCCCCTTCCCCGTGTTTCCCCCCACCCACGCTAGACCCGGAAGTGTGGTGCATTATACTCACCGCATCTCGTGTCGTCCACGGTCTCCGATCCTCAGCAGTGACGTCTTCTTCGGGAGACCGGCGGATCTTCCCGAGTGCCGGCCGCCCTCTGCAGCGTCATCCGAAGCTCAGCCGCGATTGGCTGAGCATAACTGTGCTTAGCCAATCGCGGCTGAGCGGCTGATGACGCGGCCACGTCTTCAGCTGCTCAGCCACGATTGTCTGAGCACAGTTATGCTCAGCCAATCGCGGCTGAGCTTCGGATGACGCTGCAGAGGGCGGCCGGCACTCGGGAAGATCCGCCAAGCTCCCGAAGAAGACGTCACTGCTGACGATCGGAGACCGTGGACGACACGAGATGCGGTGAGTATAATGCACCACACTTCCGGGTCTAGCGTGGGTGGGGGGAAACACGGGGAAGGGGGCCATTCACAGACATAACATACATTACAAAGTTGTATAACTTTGTAATGTGTGTTATTCTGTGAATAATTTTTTATCGCCGGACAACCCCTTTAAGGAACTTAAAGCGAACATGTCACCCCCGTGCCGGGGCAGCGACGCCCCCCCCCGCTAGAGACCCTTATACTTACACCCTGCACAAAGTCCCACTCCTCTCTCGCCGCCGAGATATCACTGTCTGAAGCCCGGCGCGTGTGCACCAGAGATGAGTCCAACGCTCATAGAGAATGGCCGTCATTCTCTATGAGCGTCGGACTCAGCTCTGATCAAGACAAGTATAACAATGGTGGGCACAGCTTAAATAAGTTAAATAAATATGTTGGGGTGCCAACACACATGACAAGTCCACCCTGGTATACGGTCACCTATACCTGTATATAGGTAATACACCTTTGGTATATCCTGTAAAGATCCCATAAATGTCTAAAGTGGAAAAACCTCTATAATAAATTAGACCATCTTTGTTCCTCAGAGACATCTATTGTCCAAAAACCAGACTATCCATTTGATAGGATACAAGTGTAAAAAGATTTCTTTGGATGTACCTCCTCATCTTTAAAGTTCTAATAAGCTGATGTGTTTTAGGTGGTTGTCAAGACAAGGACAGAATATCAGTCGGAACAAAAGAACAAGAAAATTAGAGTGCCAAAAATAGCAGAGTTCACTGTCAGCTTCACGGATGGGGTGACCGAGAGGTTAAAGGTATTGTATCCGCCTTCTTGTCTTTACTAACTCTAGTTCTAATTGTTTGGTATAGATTATACAAAAACATTATATACATATATATATATAATATATATATGAGTGTGTGTGTGTATATATTATGATTTTGTATTTCTTGCAAATATTTTATAAATTCAAAAATAATCTGCTTGCAAAATGATTGAACTTTATGGACATAATTATTTTCATTGCACCATGTAACTTGTAAGTTGAACCTAAAAGAATGAGCTTTTGGTGGGTTTATATAAGCCTGATGTCCCAAATCTTTATTACTCTACCATTCCTTTGTAACTTTTCTGCGCCAGTCTTTCCCTGTCAGTAGCTTTAGATTAAAGGGGTTGTCCGGCGAAAAAAATTATTCACAGAATAACACACATTAAAAAGTTATACAACTTTGTAATGTATGTTATGTCTGTGAATGGCCCCCTTCCCCGTGTTTCCCCCCACCCACGCTAGACCCGGAAGTGTGGTGCATTATACTCACCGCATGTCGTGTCGTCCACGGTCTCCGATCGTCAGCAGTGACGTCTTCTTCGTAAGTTCGGCGGATCTTCCCGAGTGCCGGCCGCCCTCTGCAGCGTCATCCGAAGCTCAGCCGCGATTGGCTGAGCATAACTGTGCTCAGCCAATCGCGGCTGAGCAGCTGATGACGTGGCCGCGTCATCAGCCGCTCAGCCGCGATTGGCTGAGCACAGTTATGCTCAGCCAATCGCGGCTGAGCGGCTGATGACGCGGCCACGTCATCAGCTGCTCAGCCGCGATTGGCTGAGCACAGTTATGCTCAGCCAATCGCGGCTGAGCTTCGGATGACGCTGCAGAGGGCGGCCAGCACTCGGGAAGATCCGCTGGCCTCCCGAAGAAGACGTCACTGCTGAGGATCGGAGACCGTGGTCGGCACGTGACAGGTAATGTATAGCGCACCACACTTCCGGGTACACGGGTGGGGGTGGTGGGACACGGGGAAGGGGGCCATTCACAGACATAACATACATTACAAAGTTGTATAACTTTGTAATGTGTGTTATTCTGTGAATAATTTTTTTCGCCGGACAACCCCTTTAAAGGAACACTAAACCAGAAATGAAAATTAAAACGGTACTTTCATTTATCTAAGCTTTTGATGTCATCCAGGCATGTGAATTTGGATTTTGGATTGCCAGTTAAATGTAGGTGTAGCATGCCTTAGCACTCTCCACTCCCTGTCTGGCCGCAAAATCTCACTTACTTCATAGACTATCATGGGGTGAATGAGTCAGATCAGGCATATAAACAGGACGTTGAGCTTATAACTAGCAATTGTAGCAGATCTCAGGATTGAGAGGCAGTGCGATCTAAGCATTTGTCATCTTGGTAACATATCAAAGGTTTAACTAAATGATAGATGATAAAACTGCAAAAAGGGTAGCTGTCCCTTTAAGAACCTTCTGATATGTCAAGGTAACATAGTAGCAGTTTTGATGAGAGTGGGTCCTCATGCTGAGACCCAATAATTGCCAAATGAAGGGGCTGTAGCGCTCAGCTTAGCCCTGCGCCTATTCAATTCTATTTGGCACCTTTAAGCTGTTCTCTGAGAGTTGCTTTTGTGGTGTACGTATGTTCAAATTCAATTGAAATCCTTTAGATATCTGTACATCATGCAAACTGCTCTAATTTGTTATTTGTCCAGAAGGGACGTTTCAGACATTTTCACCCTAGTTAATAGCGTCAAGTGTTTGGTTATTAATTAAAAAAAAAACTGCTATTATTGCTATTTACTATTGCCAAGTAGACATGAAAAGAAAAGTAATGGTAATTCTAAATCAGTAACTTGGGACTATTATTGTCTTCCTAATGTATGAGAGAGTGAACTGCTATGAAAATGCACGTTAAATTTGGGAGAGCATTCATTTATGCCAGACCCCTGTTTAGGCCACAATCCATTATAAATGTGGTACAGAGTCTCAGTGTAAAGTAATTCTTCATTTATATTAAGAGATACTATAAGCTGGTTTTTACACATGTTCTTGTAGCGGCAGAGTTGCTCATTCTGGGACATGTCTTATTATTTTGCTCTGTGGCATCATGTTTGAGTAGTTAGATCTAAAGCCAATATATAAATTAGTTCCTTGGCCCCTCAGTGCACTGTCCCACCTG
This sequence comes from Dendropsophus ebraccatus, assembly GCF_027789765.1. Lineage (NCBI taxonomy): Eukaryota > Metazoa > Chordata > Amphibia > Anura > Hylidae > Dendropsophus > Dendropsophus ebraccatus. The sequence goes on along the minus strand of NC_091454.1, from coordinate 65,828,234 downwards.
CCGGCTTGTACCTCCTCTCCTACTTATACATATTCAACTATGCATACATAGCCATCTCTCCCTCCTCGGAGAGAGCGTGAGGGACATATGAGCCAGTGGTCGGAACAATGATGAGGAATGCTTCCAGTGCACCAAACTGACTAATTTGCATAGTGTACAAACTTGCTGATAGTTTCCCTTTAAGTTGCATTTTTTTCTTATGCTAAATTCTTTGCTAAGCTCCCATGAACCTTAACATGAAGGTAAGAGAAGTAGGTTATAGACAAAAGGATGTATATCTGCAGAAGAAGACTGCACAGGATACTTTTGTAGTCTTTTACCATGGACAGTTCTACACAGTAGCTATAGACACAAAACATTTTTTGTTAAAACTATTTGCACAGTTGCTCCATTTCTCATTCTAAATGCTTCGGAGACATAAAATGAAGATGAACAATAACCATTAATTTTGTTTTTTTTTTGCTAACAGTTATGAAAAATAATAAAGTTTGATGTTTATTGCTCCTGTGCAGACCTGTGTGTCTATGGTTACAGACTAGAAATAAAGCGGTATGTAGCCCTAATCCTGCTGTCCTTCATTACCCCACTCTCTTTACCCCCTGAAGGTAGTCAACAGACAAAAGGAAAGGGGGCATTGTCATTTCCTAACAATGCCTTGGAAATCTATGTCAAAAATATATAGGAAACTACTTTATATAAAGTATTTTAAACACGCAAAATGTTTTCTTAAATTATGCTCATGTGTAGCATCTTAACCCCTTAAGGTCAAAGCCTATTTTCGTTTTTGCGCTTTTGCTTATTCCATTTTAAGTTTAAAAGTCCATAGCGCTTGCATTTTTTCACCTAGAGACGCATATGAGCGCTTATTTTTTGCGAAACCAATTGTACTTTGCAATGACAGGCATTATTTTTCCATAACATATGCTGCGAAACCGGAAAAAAATCATCTGCGCTGTCAAATTGAAAAAAAAAAACGAATTTGTTTTGATTTCAGGGAGTTTTGCATTTACGCCGTCCGTCCTATGGTAAAACTGACTTGTTATGCATGTTCCTCAAGTCGTTACGATTACTATGATATATAACATGTATAACTTATATTGTATCGGATGGCCTGTAAAAAATTCAAACCATTGTTAACAAATATACGTTCCTTAAAATCGCTCCATTCCCAGGCTTATAACGCTTTTATCCTTTGGTCTATGGGGCTGTGTGAGGTGTCAGTTTTTGCGCCATGATGCGTTCTTTCTATTGGTACCTTGATTGCGCATATACGACTTTTTGATAGTTTTTTATTACATTTTTTCTGGATTTGATGCGACCAAAAATGCGCAATTTTGCACTTTGAAATTTTTTTGCGCTGACGCCGTTTACCGTGCAAGATCAGGAATGTGATTAAATAATAGTTCGGGCGATTACGCGCGCGGCGATACTAAATATGTTTATTTATTTATTTATTAATTCATATTTATAAAATGGGAAAAGGGGGGTGATTTGGACTTTTATTAGGGGAGGGGATTTTTTATTAATAAAAACACTTTTTTACAATTTTTTTTACTGTAACTAGAAGCCCCCCTGGGGGACTTGTATATAGACAGCACTGATCTCTCATAGAGATCAATGCTGTGTATATACACAGCAAAGATCGATTAGATCAGTCATAGATTACTATGGCCTGCTGCAGGCCATAGCAATCTATTGCCGAGCCGGGATCAGCGTCATTCCGACGCTGAGGCCCGGCACGGGCAGAAGAACGGATCTCCCCCCCGCGATCGCATCGCGGGGGGGAGATCCGTCCCACTAGACACCAGGGACGTGCGGCGCAGTGCCTCTAAATGCAGCTGTCAGGTTTGACAGCTGCACTTAGAGGCTTAATTAGCCGGCGCGGCAATGGGACCCGCGCCGGCTAATAGAGGCACTGCCCGGCTGCACGTGTTAGCCGGGATCAGCGCCGTTCAGAGCGGGGTCCCGGCGGGACCCCGCTCTGAACACCCCGAGCGGCACCATGACGTATCAGATACGTCATGGGTCGCTAAGGGGTTAAAGAGGTTGTCCAGAAAAATAAATGTTTTGGTTTTTAACAGGCAGACTAGTTTACATAAAGAAAATAATAATTGCCCACCAATCAGGGCCGGACTGCTCATCTGGCCAATTGGGCAAATGTCAGGTGGGCCGGTGTGCTCAGTGGGCCAGTCCATGAACAGCTTGATGGCTGGTTTTCCCCAGCACACTATTCTTTCTGCACTTCACAACATAGTAAGACATTAGTTATAGAAACCGTACAGTTAAGACAATACTGTGCAGGATAGGAGTGAGGCATCAGATTGGAGGCCTGTATCCAGCCAGCCCCATATCTTTTATCTACTAGTTCCCAGCAGGCCCAGCCTCCTCTGGCTCCTCTAGTTGCTCCTCCTCTCCTCTAGTGCAGTGATGCTGAAGGTCTGATCCTGGAGTAAAAGGAAACCCCTTATCAGTAATTAGACAGGGGTGACAATCAGAAAAGTAATTTAGTTCGAACCCCAAGGGCTGAATGCGAAGGTGGGTGTGGGGGTACTTAACAAAGGGGTGAGGCTTAGCAGGAATGTAGACAGAGCTTAGTGGTTGAAAGGAATCTTAGGTGCAGGGGTCCTGCCATCTCCCACTTGCCTATTACAAGCAGATGAATAGTAATGTGTGTGGTGTGTCCTGCTGACTGATGTGTAGTGAGAGTGATAGATGTATTGTCAATAGTATATGTATTTTACATTTTCAAAAAATTTCTAGGATACCAGTCCTTTCTTCTGGGTGCCTTACTTAGTCTGGCCTCTCCCCATTGACCTTACTGGCACAGGTGACCCCACCGGGAGTATTGCTTCCACCAGATTAGCTCAGTGGATCACCAAGGCACGCAAGTTCCCTCACCATGTCAAGGTGAAGGCACCATAAGGGAGCCCCTCCACCCTAACCCGATTAACCATCCCAACCCTTAATTTATCTGTCCTTAGTTGGACACCCGCAGCACCTTTTCAAGCCCAGGCCCTTCCCAGCCCCCTAACGCGGACCCCCACGGCGTCATTCCCAGCCCAGGCACTCCACAGCTCTGTAACGCAGACCCTCCCGGCACCCTCCCATACATAGCACAACAATATACACACAGGGATCTCTACACTATACATCATACTACATGTTATAAAGTTACCAAGATTTTAACTTTTTCCAGAGACACTTTATCTTTGACAAATAAGGCTTCTTGTGAGTGTGGCTTGTGTGTGTGTGTGTGTGTGTGTGTGTGAGCTATGTCACAGTCAGGGGTCCCCCCTCTTTTCCATAACCAGCCGGGTAAAATACAATTTTCAGCTGCCTAATCAGTGTAGAGAGGGCCCTGTATCTTGGCCCCATGTAAAGGCATATATATTTACCAGTGATATGCTATCACATTTTGTAATAGATCTGTTGTCTTCGAAAGTACCCGAAGCCTCTGTCATTCTTCCGAAGCTCTTCCGATGAGACACTTGGCTGTTTGGGAGATCTTTGCGGCGCCCCGGCGCAGTCATTGTACAGTACGTCACACTGCCTGTGTCGGGAACGGGCCAAGAGACACGCGGAGGCCGGGAACAGGCCCCAGGTGAGTTCACTTTTTTGTTTTTTTTTTAAATTTAGCTGCCAGTCAATCCCTGCCTGACCACAGTAGGGCTGCGGTCAGGCAGGGGTTAACATTTTCCGGCGGCGTCTTAAGTCAGGGCTCGTCTTATACGCCCAGTCGCCTTATATGCTGGAAAATATGGTAATAGTGTTTTTACAGCAATACATTTTCTGTACCCTGCCTCACTCATAAACGGTAATAAGACAGAGATCGGACCACAAGGCTCAACAAGCCCTAAAGGGTCACTTAACTATTAGACACTGCAGTGATATCAATATCCAATTCATCAATTGATATCATTGCAGTGTCTAATAGTGCAGTGATCCCTAAGGGCTTGCTGACTCTTGTAGTTCGATCTCTGTCTTATTATTATTTATAAGCGTGGCAGGGTACACAAAATTAATTGCATAGTACATACAACATTGGTATACAGGTAACCGATTCCCTGACCTGCAGCTGGTTAGTTAGTGAGTGTTTTTAATCATGATCATTCATTTCTTGGAAGCGCTTCTTGTTCCCTATCTATAATGTTTGTATAGTGCCAACAAATTCTGCAACACTTTGCAATTCTGAAAGTACATGAACAGGCCATCAGACGTTGCAGAATTTCACACTAATTACTGAAACAAGAGGAGTGAGGGCTCCACCAGCAAGAGCTTACCATCTAAGTGGAATGAGGTTGAGCTAGGATGCAAAGTGATTGGCTATGCAGGCATTTACTTTGTGTCAAGACATTCCCAGGAAATAAAGATCAACAGGGATGTGATTGTTGTAATGTTATTTACAGGCGATCTGTACAGTGAGTTTTTTTTTTTCTTAAACCAGTCTGTCTTAAAAAATATATATATATATATATATGTATATCATGCCGAGCTCCTACTCTTTACACCAGACAGTCACAGATACAAATAGCATTAGACTGAAGTTGTAAAAAATCTGCTCAATACTATTCCCCTTACAATAGAAGTATCAGATTGGTAAATGAATATTGTCAGGCAGGACCTGGCATACACCTTTTTCTCCTATTACCAAGCTAATCCAGTAAAGCAAAAGATAGATGAATAGTAGCTCATTATTGGCCATTATCGATGTCATGTGCTCTGTACTTTTTATGCTTTGTTATACCTTTGTTCATCTCTTTTTGTACTGACTGTCACAACATTGTACATTCCGTTCTTTAGAAGAGTGTTGCCAATCCTCTATTATCTTCCATTATCTACAAATTTAAAGACTTCAACAAACCCCACATTAGTAAATGGTTTCATTCTTTCCTAGGATACAAAGCGCATGGCTGTTCAATGCTTTATTTTATTTTCCATCAAGTATTTTAGAGCTTGCTGCTATGCAGTAGTATTCAGGCCACAATCTTATATTCACCCTCTGCCGCAAATTTTTACTTTGTAATCAAACAGTCTGGCAATTATACAGTGAGATGCTTTCATGTAATTGAGTCATTACTGTGAAGCAGTGCAACGCTGCAATTTACAGGTCATTTCTTTTAAAGTTAAGCATTTCTGGATGATTCAGCTTTAAAGTTGGAAGTCCTTTTTGTTGCTCAGTAAATAATTACAAAATAATTCATTCAATTTAATTTGTCAGAATGGCTGTTTTAGGCTGTGTTCCCACTACGTGAACAGGCTACCATTTAACAGTAAAAGGCAGGGATCTAGTGATAATAATCATTAGATCAATAGATGGCCTATTTCTGTAGTGGGAACCTAGCTCAATATAGGACACATTAGATTAACTCATCACTGGGATATCTTATTGCAGGAATGCGGAACCTTCGATCCTCCAGTGGTCGCAAAACTACAATTCCTAACACCTGGAGGGCTGAAGGTTGCCCATCTCTGTAACTTTACATGGTCTGACTTTGTGACTGAGTTGCTTTGGTTCCTAAATGCTTCCATGTTTCAATAATACTACTCACAGAAGTAGTGATTGCAGAAGATATAGGAGGAAAGAACCAGTGGACTTGGTTGTAATTTTCTACCTACTAGAGACAGATGTCTAATTAACAGGGAATTAACTAATAAGGGGTATTATTAACTTACAGGGAACATTTAACTAATAGGAAGAAATATCCTACCTACTTAGGGCATCTATTAAGTCAGTCTTTATAAAGTACATCATGGAAGTTATTAAATTGTGTAAAAATTAGGTAAAAAATGTTTTTGTCCTTATCAAACACAAATGCGTTTAAAAGAAAAAGGTTTTATTTTAAATCAACTGGTGCCAGAAAGTGCCAGAGATTTGTAATTTACTTCTGTTAAAAAATATTGAATCCTCCAGTACTTATCAGCTGTCACATGTCCTGCAGGAAGTGTTGTTGTCTTTCCAGTCTGACACAGGGCTCCCTGCTGCCATCTCTGCCCATGTCATGAACTGTCCAGAGCAGCAGCAAATCCCCATAGAAAACCTGTCCTGCTCTTCTGACTGGAAAGAATACATCACTTCCTGCAGGACATACAGCAGCTGATGAGTACTGGAAGACTTGACTTTTTTAATAGAACTAAATTACAAATCTCTGGCACTTTCTGGCACCAGTTGATATAAAAGATTTTTTATTTTTATTTAAAACCTTTAACTAAAGCAGTGATGAATATATAGGCACAACTCTATAAAGTATCTTAAAATTGGCCTAAGATCCACAGTGCTGAGCTGGCATCAGCAATATTGACAATTCAGAAGAAATTATTTATTCACGGAAGGACTGCACAACAAGGTTGTCTACACAGTGTTTATTTTATTGTGGTCAATGCATTTCAAGCTAACACAAATCATAAGGACCTTATAACAAGATTTTTGTAATCTCGAAATGCATGGTCCATAATAGAGTAAACATTGTGTAGACCACCTTGTTGTGCCCCATGACTGTCAACAGTAATCAATATTAATATTATTATAATCTTATTGGGCTGTGAGACACCTTGGATCAAAACATGCAATAACTTGAAAAATGTCTTTGAAACATTGCTCTTATTTGCCAGCTATAGAAATTTTGCATTCATAGACAGAAGACAGTAAGGTTCTGCATAGCTCATTTAACTCTGTAGTACTCAATCTGTTTCAGTACATTTTATGACCCTTTTCTTCATTAAATGTACTCTTAAATGTATATGTCCTTAATCATGTATTTAAATGGGCCATATCAGCTACTGTACTTAATCAAAATATATGGTGGCTTGTGGTGCAGTTAGATATACTTCTGAAGTGTTTTATGGCTGTACATTAAATGGCTTGTGCCAGAAAACCTGTTAACATTAGTTAAAGCATCATTTTTAGCTATTTTAATATAATATTAACCAAGCAAACGTCACTTTCAGTGCAGCACCAGATTCAGGGACTGAGATAAAGAATGAAATATGAAAATTCAACATGGAAACATTCACAAAATCATGCACTTAATAGGGTACTTTGGTAAATCTGTTTCTTTTAAATCAGCTGGTGTCAGAAAATAATATAGATTTGTAATTTACTCCTTTTTAAACATCTCAAGTCTTCCAGAACTTATCAGCTGCTGTATGCCCTACAGGAAGTGGTATTCTTTTTAGACACATGATTCTCTCTGCTGCCACCTCTGTCTATAACAGAACCTGTCCAAAGCAGGAGAGGTTTTCTATTGGGATTTGCTATTTGCTTTGTACCGTTCCTGTCTCAGACAGAGGTGGCAGCAGGTAGTATTGTATCAAAATGAAAAGAATACACCACTTCCTGTAAGACATACAGCAGCTGATAAGTACTAAAAGGATTAAGATTTCTGAATAGAAGTAAACTAGAAATCTATATAACTTTCTGAAAACAGTTCATTTTTATCAGTGTAAGATGCTTGACTGCTTTTTAGTTTTGCACCATTACGATCTTGCTTTCTGTGATTATCGACTACAAAGTGTCTGTATTATCTAAGAGGAGGTGATTTGTAACCACTCTCCCATTTGATCAGGATCATGGTCTATTGATCTAGCTTCTTCATATTCTTTACACTGCTGTTGTCTCTGTTCAGACCAGTTGTTGTTTGCAAGAACGGGCCTAATCATTAGCTTATTAACAAGCAAAGAATGATAAAATAGAAGCAACTAAAAGCCCTTTTACATGGTCTAACGCTGCCCCAATGAAGAGCACCAATTCCAGTGATCTACAGCTGATTGCTGACGCACAGGCTGATTATCAGGAAAGAGTGTTCCCATAACTGGCATGTGCAAAAGGGCCTTACGTCCATCATGGTCATGTCCATATTAACCCCTGTTCCCGCATATTGACACTTCAATTGTTGAAATGGGCACAGAAAATTAGGACATGTCCCATCTGTCAATTATAGCTGGTCACCCACCACAACTGTTGGGACCCGGATTCACGTTCCAGTTCCGACAGTTTACTTTATAGATGCTGTGGTCAGTACGACCACAGCATCTAGCAGCCGTAGCAGAGGGATAAATCTACCTCTGTTCACCATCAGGGCTCTGAAAAGTCATCTCAGATTCTTCCAATGGTAGCTATGGATACAGGAGGCCTTGTGATGTCCTTGCTACAGAAGCTGATCAGGCTTATCCCTGAGTCAGAGTTTGATCTGATACTCCTGTCAGTGTAACATTGCAGCCGTAGCTTTAGTAGGCAAAAAAAATAAGTTTTGCTATGCCGTGCGAGACAGGGAGTTGGGCAGCAACTAGTCATCTGCCCACACTGTGCACCAACAGGCAGAGATCCGTGACTAGTCTTGGACAGCTCCCCGACCCAGAAGACTAGTTGCTTCCCCTCTCCCTATCTCACGCAGCAGAATAAAACTTCCCTTTCTGCCTTACTAAAGCTGCAGCTGTGACAGGTACGTGTCGCGACTGCAGCAGTAGCTCTGTACGGTGCTTGAGGGAACCATATCAGCACATCATTGCTGGGGCAGATGCAGTGGGATCTCTATGGGAGGGGAGGGGAAGATGGTAGGGGCTGTCCGGTTATCTGCTGCTGTTACCTCCACAGTTGTTAACAGTCCCGCTATGTGCCTGGGAATAAACTTAAAGCAATGTTCCTGAGGGTACATTGCTTTAACCATAGGTTGACAGATAAAATGCACTTCCTGTAGTTTATCTTCAAATTCATGTCTTTTGGCTCAATAAAAAAATGACCAACTAGGCTCTCAATCTCAATACTCCCTCATTTAGGCCCTTGTTAACATTACCATTAATTCTTATTTGTAATAGAGGGTTCTCAATTGTCCATTGAATGTTGATTTATTTCTTTGTTCCCTACTGTTATATTATGTGACCTGTATGAGGCCTTCACATTGAAGATAAATTACCCAAATTACATAAAAATAGGCCCAGCGGCCATGGACATACTTCATATAAATTTGACTTTCTGTGTACTAGATTGATTTATTGCCTAGAATGGCTCACTTCAAACTAAAAATTATTATAGAGTGCTGAGCTTGGCCGATCCTCTACTCACAAAGTCATACTTCAAGTGAGAAAGAAAAATAAAAAACTAAATCAAAAGAATATTACCCTAGGGATAAATTGCTGAAACATTGTTCTTCTTTGGATTTAAAGGGAACCAGTCACTGCCAAAATGCCCAGGAAGCTATAAGTATGGCGTATTAAGATTTTATACAGTTGTTCTTGTACAGTAATTTCAACACTAGTTATCAGAGTTCCATGATGATATACAGTCAGCATACCATAATATGGTGCCCGAATACTTATCTGTTGGCTGTTACCAATTCTTTTTACTGTACAGCATTAAAACACCTAGCTCTTGTGAGAATCATCGCCCCCCACTGGCCATTTTGGATGAACACATACTTTTAGGCTTTTAGGAACTGGGCAACTACTTTATTTGTAGACTAATCACTAGAGTCTTTTTATATTCATGCGAAGGATGCTATCAGTGCATAAGGAAGGAACCGTATCAGTTGGTTTACATTTATCGGACAAATAATAATAAAGGGGTTTTCCAAGATAGGAATATTAATTGCCTATCTTCAGAATGGGTCATCAATATCAACTCTATAGGGGGCAGCTGATGTAGTTTGCTCCTGTGGTTTTCTTCCTCTGGGAAATGAATAGCCCAGTTTGCCACAATGCAACATGGACTCTCTTAGAAATTTAAGTTATATTAATCTAGAGTCTTATAAATTGATAAATTCCTTTTAATGGCATCTCTGACTAGGTAGTGGCATATATTGTTAATTTCTAAGTAATTCCTAATTACTTTCTTTCTCCAGGGGCTCATAATTTATGCAAGAGTAGTTTATATGCACTTTCTTCAATTATTCTACTTGCTTTTTCAGCTGGGAAAAATGTTGCTATAGCAACTTCGGTGTCACACAATGTACAAGACAATTGCAAATGTCAGACATTTAAGGTCACATTGTAGGAGCAGGGCTCTCTTGGCGTCTGAAAAAAGGTTAAATTAAAAATTCAAGACACAACCTCTCATGAATATGTTAGGTAGAAAATGTATTTGGTTTTTAACAACATTTAGGGTAAGATAACTTAGGTCGAATTTGCGGCAGAAATTTCACAAACAATCAACACCAAACTAAAAAGAAATTCGGATAAATCTCACCAACGTGTCCATGCACCCTTAGGCCATGTTCAGACCTTGTAAGAGACCGGCCATTCCATGAGCCGGTCTCAAAAAAGATCTTTAGCACCCCTTAGTTCTGATGCGGGCGCATCTGTGCGCATCTGATCAGCTTATTTTGAACCTTATTTTGAACCTTTATTTTGAAAATACATTGATTTAATAAAATTATATTTTGTAATAAAACTTCATTAGAATAAATGTATAGTTTTTTATTTACATATGTACAGGAGAGTGGCCAACACAATCACTGTGTGTAGCAGCCTCTGTACTACAAGCAGTGGTTGTTATCATTACTAGTGGTTCAAGCACAGTGATTGGTGATTGCAGACACAATGATTGTGTCAGGCAGGGTACCGTATATAAGAATATAAGCTCTGTTTAGCGCTGTGCACAAATGTTGGTGGCACCCCTCACTGCTGCGAATCAAAACAGGTGCATATGTCAATAAAAAAAAAAAACTAGTTTGGGATACCAATTGGAGTTTGGGTGTGACTTAATTGAAAAGTCCATTGAATTTAATAGTAAAAACGGAAAAAGAATGGTGGAAAAAGAAAAACTGTCGGTGAACAACTAATAAAAAACGTCTGCTGTTTGCAAAAGACGTCCGAAAATAATGATCATGGTTATTATTTTGACGTCCACCGTAAAAACGTCCATTATTTAATACATTGTGTGCATTGGACATCTGTCTTTCCATTGTGTTCAATGCATTGCCTTGCAGTCAGTTAAATCGTGGCAAAAATGGATGTTATTTTAAATAGCAAAATCGTCCGCCTTTTCTCTATTTTTGACTTTGTGTGAACATAGCCTAATGGTAACTGAAACAACAAGAAGGTACTAAAGTCCGAACACGTAGAAGCTGAGTACTCTGTACATACAGAGGTTGGCTGGTGACAGGCTCATCCACCTTTGTATGCAATATCCTATTTATATAAATAGATTTTAACCCCTTACAAGGGGGCAAGGATTTCTCCTCTTTGCTTTTATTATTTATTTTTAGGCATAATTTTCCTTTAATGTCATGAAATGCAATTTCTAATACTTTTCTAATCAGTCATATTAAAAAATAAAACCTCCTCCTAACTCATTCCTACAGAGGTATTTCAAGCACTTGTAGGAGCTGCTTGTCTTATTCCTTGAGATTGTAAACTGATGTTTTTGCCAGATGGCAGCATGCTGTGTGATAGAATAGCGCGTTGTCGCATAATAGTGTTGTGGTGTAAGCAAAATATCTAAACCGAGACAATACAAAACATGAACAAAACAAGCCCTGTGGTATTATTGCATAGTGATCTAGCCACATCCCAGTGAGCAGTCCTTGTTACTTTGATTTCATTGTTTGTATATTATTGTGCAGAAAAATGGTTGTCAATGTTTTTTTGTATACTGCAGTCCCTGTTTTTGCTATACTATTATCATCATTGCTATTATTACAAGTATATGAAGACAATGAACATGGCATTGAACTGTATGCTCCAGTGCTATTCCCCCTGCCTGCTTGTATTGTGCACAATCTACAGTATATAGCTGCACTTTAAACTCCTTTTCCAGCACCTTTCCTTTCAATACATAATTCTGTTCTGACAAAAGAAACTGCTGATCTGACTCCAGAAACACACAGCACTTTCTCCATTCACTTCTATGAGATGCTTGATATCAGTCTTATGGAAATTCACTGTAGAAGTGGCATCTGGTCTACACATCAGATGCGGTAGACCAGAGATAGGGAACCTTCGACCCTCCAGCTGTTGCAAACTACAATTCCAATCATGCCTGGACAGCCATAGCTTTAGCTTTGGCTGTCCAGGCATGATGGAAATTGTAGTTTTGCAACAGCTGGAGGGCCAAAGGTTCCCCATCCCTGCAGTAGAATTTAGCAAGTCAAATCAGTGGTCATTTGGTATCAGTAACAGAATGCAAATGTATATTAAAGGGGTTATCCAGCATTAGAAAAACATGTCCACTTTCATCCAGATATAACGTGACTCTTGTCTCCAGGTCAGGTGCGGTTTGCAATTAAGCTTTACTCACTTCAAATGGAACTTGCAAAACCTGGAGTTGCAAAACCTGCACCCAAACTGGAGACAAGAGTCTGTCTTGTCTCTGGAAGAAAGTGGGCATGTTCTAATGCTGGATAACCCCTTTAACCCCTTCCCGTCAGCAATATGTAGATATACACTCACCGGCCACTTTATTAGGTACACCATGCTAGTAACTGGTTGGACCCCCTTTTGCCTTCAGAACTGCCTCAATTCTTTGTGGCATAGATTCAACAAGGTGCTGGTAGCATTCCTCAGAGATTTTGGTCCATATTGACATGATGGCATCACACAGTTGCCGCAGATTTGTCGGCTGCACATCCATGATGCGAATTTCCCGTTCCACCACATCGCAAAGATGCTCTATTGGATTGAGATCTGGTGACTGTGGAGGCCATTTGAGTACAGTGAACTCATTGTCATGTTCAAGAAACCAGTCTGAGATGATTCTAGCTTTATGACATGGCGCATTATCCTGCTGAAAGTAGCCATCAGATGTTGGGTACATTGTGGTCAAAAAGGGATGGACATGGTCAGCAACAATACTCAGGTAGGCTGTGGCGTTGCAACGATGCTCAATTGGTACCAAGGGGCCCAAAGAGTGCCAAGAAAATATTCCCCACACCATGACACCACCACCACCAGCCTGAACCATTGATACAAGGCAGGATGGATCCATGCTTTCATGTTGTTGACGTCAAATTCTGACCCTACAATCCGAATGTCGCAGCAGAAATCGAGACTCATCAGACCAGGCAACGTTTTTCCAATCTTCTACTGTCCAATTTCGATGAGCTTGTGCAAATTGTAGCCTCAGTTTCCTGTTCTGCTGCTGTAGCCCATCTGCCTCAAAGTTCGACGTACTGTGCGTTCAGAGATGCTCTTCTGCCTACCTTGGTTGTAACGGTTGGCTATTTGAGTCACTGTTGCCTTTCTATCAGCTCCAACCAGTCTGCCCATTCTCCTCTGACCTCTGGCATCAACAAGGCATTTCCGCCCACAGAACTGCGGCTCACTGGATGTTTTTTCTTTTTCGGACCATTCTCTGTAAACCCTAGAGATGGTTTTGCGTGAAAATCCCAGTAGATCAGCAGTTTCTGAAATACTCAGACCAGCCCTTCTGGCACCCACCAACAACCATGCCACGTTCAAAGGCACTCAAATCACCTTTCTTCCCCATACTGATGCTCGGTTTGAACTGCAGGAGATTGTCTTGACCATGTCTATATGCATAAATGCACTGAGTTGCCGCCATGTGATTGGCTGATTAGAATTTAAGTGGTAACATGCAGTTGGACAGGTGTACCTAATAAAGTGGCTGGTGAGTGTATGTTCCCGCTGCACACACCAATCTATGCATAGATCGATAACATTGATCTATGCTATGGCATAGCATAGATCAGTACATGCAATCTAATGATTGCATGTTTAACTGTGAACAAAAGTGTAAAAAGAAAGTGTAGTAAAAAAAAGTTTTTAAAAGTTTTTTTTTTTAAAAAACCTTATATACTCCTTTCCCATTATAAAAATAAAAATATTTAAAAAATAAATAAACATATTATATACTGTAGCACGTGGAATTGTCCGATCTATTAATATATAACATTATTGTTCCCGTGAATAGCGTAGACGAGAAAAAAAAGACACAAGGATTGCTGATTTTTTTAAATTATATATCAGAAAAAAAAATTAATAAAAAGCGATCACAAATTGCTCTGTCTTGAAGGGGTTAACAACAAAGGGAATTTGCAGTGTGGCTATGTATGTTATGTACTGTACTAGTGCGCTATAGTGCTTCTTATTTTAGCACACATTCCTGAAAAATTTATTAGCACTGTACTCTGGAATGAAATACAGTAGAATACTGCAAAGTGTGAGGTGTCTTGTTGTAGCTCATTCAAGAAGTGTTATTGTAGGAAGTGCTACTAGTCAAAGTGATAATTATTAGTGATGCAGAGGTGCAAAGTAATACATTTCAGTCCACAGAGTGTAAAAACAAGCATAGTTATTTAGTTTGATAGAAAAAAACAAGCTTGTGTTATATGGTAAAGGTTCTTGGCATTGCTTGTATAATAGTAAATTAAAATGCCTAGTGGATTCCTTTGGAGGAGTAGGCACATGCATGGCAATTACATTCAGTTATATTACCAGCTATTCCTTAGTACACACCTTTTACAGGAATCACTTTTACTGCAAGCTAGAGCGACTTAGGTAATAGGGATGAGTTGTCCCAAGGAAATCAAATTTTCTGCGGCTGCTGTTGACAAATGGTCATCACGTCAAACCTTTGGCGTTTTCCATTAATATGTGCTGTAACTACGCCTCTGTTTTGCTGAAGGCACCAGGTACAGACAGTGCAGGGACTTTGATTTCCCAATGGATTCACTTCCCTGTTACTCAGATTTCTCCCACTTGTAAAATGAAAGATTAAAAAAAAAAAAAAAAAGGGGGGTAGAACAGAGACTTGCTAAATCTTTGTTTTAAAGACTTTACTGTGTGCATTGTTAGATCTTCTTGCCACACAGCATTGCTGCCATTATCCTAGTGTATACCCAGCATGACCAGACACAGAAGTAATTTGAAGCATCATTAATGTGACTATTCTACTACAGGAAACCAATAGACACATACATTATGTCACTTTTTCCGAAATTGCTAAATCTGAAGTTAGATAGCAGGCAGTAAAGTGGGCTAAAACTAATAATGTAGGTACATCTGCCCTAGCATTCACAGCTTCTTAAAAAAACATTTATATTGTACAAATATATTTGGGCAAGGTTAGGGGGAATGTTTAACATCTGAAATATACACTTAACATGCCCCCGGATATGCCACAGCGCCCCTTTATCCATAACTACCATAAATGTCAATGCCTAAAAATATTTTAGTGGTTGGACAGTTAAAGAGGTTGTGCTGGAATCTAAAAATGTATTCCTTTGGCTCCCCACTTCTGACACTGGCTATATTGATACATCATGCCGGGCGGGTAAACACTCCACTACAGTGCTTCCCCGTCCGTAGCATCTGTAAAATACAGGACGTGGGAATAAGCCCATATTGGCTTTAAGCAAGGAGGCTATTGGGCAGTGTCAGGAGTAAGGAGACGGTGAGCGAGTATAGTAATACATTTTAGATTCCAGGACAGCCCCTTAAATATTTTATTCTTAAAAATTGTTATTGACCAAATATTAAAAAATTATACAGCCAGTGCTAACTATACCACTTAGGGCCCTATTACAAAAAGCCATAATCAGGCGAATCAGGTTGATTTGGCTGATTATTGCTCCATGTAATCGAGAGAACGATCATCTTGTCTGATTTTGTCTGGATGTAAAATGATTGTTACATGTAATATCAATGCTTTGCTGATGGCTAACGATCAAATAGACTGTTATACATTTCCTCTCCACGCTCCTGGTGTTATCCTGCCTTCTGCTTTCACTCCGGCACCGCAGCTGCAGCTTCAGAGCGGCCTGGCCAGTGATTGGCTGAGTGGCCAGTCAGCTCAGACAGGTCGCTCTAAAGCCGCAGCCACAGTGCCGGGAGTGAAAGCAGAAGGCAGTAAGAGACGGGGAACGCAGAGAGGTAATATATAACAGTTTAGGGCAAGGGCTGCATGGACATCGCTAACGATTTCTGTGCAGCCCTTGCTAAATGATCATTGAGCCATGTTATGCTAAGTTTTCACAAGGCGCTTATTAGCCCGATCGCACGATTAACGATTTCGAAGTAACGATTTTTTTTTATAACAGCGTATAGACGGTACGATATATCATACGGAAAAATCATTTTGCGATCGCGCGCCCGTAGCCCGGCCCGCCCGCCGGGAATTTCAAACGGCTCCTCTTCAGCCAATCAGTGCTGAAGAGGAGCACTAATTGGCTGAAGAGGAGCCGTTTGAAATTCCCGGCTCCCCTCTTCAGCCAATCAGTGCGCTGAAGAGGGGAGCCGGGGATGTGGAAGACCTGCTACGTGGAGCAGGTAAAGTATGGTCGCGGGCGGGCCGGCGGGGGCGATTGGAGCGGCGGCGGCTGGGGTGGCGATTGGAGCGGCGGCGGGGGTGGCGATCGGAGCGGCGGCGGGGGTGGTGATCGAGCCGGCGCAGGGGGCTGCGAATGAGCGGGGGGCCGGGCTGCGAGCGGGAGGCCGGACGGCGGGCGGCCGGACTATCGCGCAACGACGGTTTACACGGAACAATCGGCGAATGTTTTGCGAACGACGATTTAAAAACCTGTTAAAAGATCAAAATGAACAATTTCTCGCTCGTGGTTCGATCGTTCGCTGCGTTTACACGTACAATTATCGTTCGAATTCGCACGATAATCGTTCCATGTAAACCCAGCATTAGGGTCCATTTACACAGAAAGATTATCTGACAGATTATCTGTCAAAGATTTGAACAAAAACCAGAAGCAGACTATAAACAGAGATCAGGTCATAAAGGAAAGCCTGAGATTTCTCCTCTTTTCAAATCCATTCCTGGCTTTGCATTCAAATCTTTGGCAGATAATCTTTCTGTGTAAATGGACCCTAATATGCTCAGTAAACGAGCCCCGTTCTAGCAGATCTGTGCTTGTTTACATTATTGATTGGCCTGTCTGATAAGACCCTTACAGTCAGTTGGCACTGTGATATAATACTTGTGAACCTAATGAGAATGTATTATTGCCTACTATGAAGCAGATAATAGAAGTGGCTCATTGACATTTCTTTTATTCATGGTGCAGCACAAAGAATCCCCACAGACTAATAAATAAGTCAACCTCAGCTCCACTAGAGGAGAATTTGCATGCTACGCCCACAACAACTTCAAATAGAGTAAGAACAGTTGCTTGATAATATGCATGAATGCTACAAAGGAGAAGGGGAGACAGAAACTCTTGCCTGGAAGAATCTGGCTTTTCATTTTCCAATAAGCTTAGTAGTTAAAGGGGTACTCCGGGCAATGATTTAACCTTTAATGGAGGTCTCAGCACCAAGACCCCAACTAATCAAAACATTTGACATGTCTGCATGGCATGTCAAAAGTTTTTTGTAATGAGAGTACGGCTTGGTATGGAGTTAGCTCTGATACTGTCTGTTGCAGAGAGAGTTTGGCTGTACGCTTGCTGCAGATGACGTGGCCCTCACCATCTATATGGACTTATTGTAATTTGGATAACAGTAAATTATTTTTGATTGTAATGTACCATTATGTTATTTTGCCACCAGTTTTTTTGGCCAAAAATATAAGGTGTATGAGGAACTCCCGATCCTCCATTAACAGAAAATATTGTGGACAGAAGGGTCAGGCTTGTTGGATTTTTACATATAACAGATGTCTTGCTGCGGCTTACCCCTTACGATCAGAGCGATCTATCTTTCTGCTAACACTGCCTCTACATAAATCCCATGCGCACAGAGCCCGTCCATGCGAATAAAGTGAAACTTATACCAGCTCAGAGCTGGCGTAGGTTTCACTATCATTTTTTCCCTGAAAAAAATTAGAAATGCCCCACACACAGAGGCCATGCCCCATCTGCGTGCTGCCGCACTTCTGTAACGCCCCGCCCCTCTGGCGCTGGAGGAGTAGATGGGTCCGATGTAAATCAAATATTCGCAAAAAGAGCATTTGTGAATATTTTTACGCAGATTGGGCCCATCTGCGCGTAAAAAAGGCATTTTAGCCTTTTAATAAATCTCCTCCATTGAGTTTTTGATGCATCATTCCTGGAATTTTGATTTACATTGATGCAAAAAAGAATGCCCTTATACCACAGTTGCATGAGAAGGGTAAAATTTCACTTTAATCCACATCAAAAACACAGTGGGGGACATTTTCCAGGCATATGACATGGAAAAGGGTCAGGTTGGCCCTATTCCCGTGGGTATGCTGACCTCATGATTTATGCTCGCAGGTATAAATCATGGCACAAATCTACACCTGCATCTGCTCCTGAGCAGGTGTAGATTTGTTGCGCAATGCCTGCACCAGGCTTAGGGCTTGCCAGATTTACTAAGAGTGTGCCTTCTAGTAAATTAGTCCAGGAAACTGGAGGTGGGGCTTTTTTTAAGACTGGCTGAACTTAAGTTTTATAGCTATTGGAGTGTGTCTAAAATATTATTTTTACTCCATAAACGTAAAAGATCACTAGATTTGAGAACTTTCCAGTTTTTGGTATTTTATTCTGTATTCGGAAAGCAGGCTATGACAGCAGAATGCTTGAACTGAGCTGCATTTGCATTGTCCTTGACTCTCTAGCAATGTTATGGAGATAACAACACTGTCCTCCAAGCCAGTAATTTAAAAAGTCAATGTGAACTCGACTTCCTCTAGGTGCAGGGATGCCAGTGGAAAACTGGGCAATGCATTCAGCTTTCATCTTCATTTTGTTTTAAGTTGGCAGATAAAAGCCATAGAGAAGGATGAATTGATTCTATGCAATTAGCGGCTCAAGTCTGATTGCTTCCTCAATGCTCTTACTGGGTAATGTGAGTTTTTTTCTTGCCAAACTGTGATTCCCAACTTAAAAGATAGAAAATAAATTATTGGGTAGCCACAGGTTCCATTGAAATCAATGACTTTGCTGAAAGATCATAACATGTAATATTACTGTTTATAAATGACCGTAACAGAAAAAAAAATAAGAGTGTACAATGAACCATTCCCTAAATTGCTAGTTGAGCCCTGTTCTTTATTTCATTAAAGGGGTTGGTCATTTTATAGTAAAATTGTTTAGTGTACAATATTAGTAACTGTGTGCACTGCACTGACAGGAAGTGTGCCCCTGATAAAGCCACCCCTCCTTTAGACTGCGCTGTCCTGGTCTGTATTCTTAATGGAGAGTCTGGCTATAAGGTGGCCAAGCATGAAGGACCATGCCCCTCCCTATGTGTCCTCCACTGAACCAGGTCAGCCATCTTATAGACAGGATGCTGTTCAGCATACAGAGCACAGCCCAGCCTGGAGGGAGGGGAGTGTGATTTTAGCTCTATGAGGTACACAGGGAGATGCTGTCAGTAAGTAATGTGATTACACTTACTAGTATTGTACACTGAACAATGTCACTATAAAGTAACCAACATGTTTGTTTTTTTCCGGAAGCACTGCAATACCAGGTCAATGCCTGCAGAGGACAGAGCAAGCTCTTTTTCCATCTCCCTGTTCTAAAAATCCATTTAATATATGGTCCCCAGATAGGGGACGTATCAGATATTAAACTGATAAGAACAGATACTACACTTGTTCTTAGCCAAAAGGCTGAGAAGCGATTAGCCAACACCTTTTAAAGGTGTATCTGATATCTCCCCCTTACCTTCATTCTTAGAGCCCTGTGTGCTATAGGGAGATATCAGCAGGTTAAATACTTCTACCCTGCAGAGTTTCCCTTTAATCCTTTGATGCAAGTTCACGTACATGTACGTCTGGGGTTGCTGCATATTAGTGAAATCGTGCAGTAATAGTTTGACGTTTAAGTAACGTCAATGAGTGGCGATAGGTACTGGTAACCACCTCTATCTCCACTTACCTGGGCCGAGGATCCCTTCTATTGGTCCATCATTACATATGGACTTATTGCAATGTAAAATAACAAGCTTGCTTTTGACAGTTATTTCTGCACTGATCTGCTTGTGTATGGGAGGAGATCAGAGCTGGGAGAGAAGAACAGCCCAACAGCACAGTACAGTAAAGACACCACACAGACACAAATTAACCCCTTTCTACCCTGATCGTCACCCCTGTCCCTGTTGCTGTACCTGGTCGTCTGCTCTTTTCCCTGTTGCTGTACCTTATAGTCTCCCCGTCCCCTGTGCTATGTTATTCCCCATCAAGCCACTCTGCTGCTCAAGGCAAACTACAGAAAGTTGCCCCCTGTATATATGTGGATATATATATATATATATATATTTTTATTTAACATATGTTTATATACAGACTAGTATTTAAAAGTGTGCTATACAGTACCAAAGTCATTACATGGGCCGAGAGCGCTAAACCCATTATATCCAGGAATCTCTCCCCACTAATGAGATTTCTTTTCAACGTCAGTAATTCTCGATAGTAGTCAGTAAATACCATCAGAAATCTGAATTTTGATGCACCCAGAAAAGTCTATGCAGTCATCCGTGACACAATTCTGCCCAAAAATAGGACTGGTTCTATGTTTTTTTTGTCTGTTTTACGGAACAGAAACCCTTCAGTAAAATACTAAAGGCTATCCTTGGCCAATAGACCTCAAGAGGTCCAGAAATTTATGAGGATTTTATAATGAGAAATCCTAATAAATTTTGTGGTCATTTGCATGGGGCCTGACTCTGACTTTCAGGGCACATTCACATGATAATGTTTTATAGTGGTGAAAAGAAACTTTATTAATACTGAATCTACGGGAATCTAGGCATTTCTTTTTTACAGGGGACACTTGTATCATAATTGTTTTTCACCTGTAAAACTGTATAACTAATAACCATTTTAGAAAAACTGTGGCAAACTGCAAAAAAAGCTGTGATTCTCCAATATACCACAATTTTGCAATGTGGTAATTAGCAGCAAAATTGATACAGGTGAAACACATTTTTTTTTAACTGTTTCACCTGTAACAACTTGATTGCCCTTTTGGGTATGTTTACACAACTCTTTTAGGCAAAAATATGGCCATAAGTAATGATTATTGATCTTGGTTAAGACCTTACTTGACCTCGCCCCTGAGGGGAGTATTGCTTCTCCATTGCAGCGCCTGGCCTGCTAACACTAAGGGTGTCAGAGCGGCACATTCCATATTGCGCATATATGGACCTTTAGCTTGTTCCCTGACTTTCACTAGTCTTATGATTTTGTAGTAGTACAGTTGTGCAGTTGGGGGTCTGCCATTTGGGCAATACATCAAGTTAGCAGGGACAGTGGGCTCAGATCCAATCGGGGCTCACTAAACTCCCTTTGAAGCTCTTTATTTATGGCCACAATTATGAAAATGTTAACAAGTGATGATCTTTTAGATCGGGTTGTGTTCACACTTGGTGTTTATTTTGAATTGCTGCGATTTTGAAGAAATTTTGATGCAAAATGTGCAATTGCTGTAAAATAGCACCATTTTGCCACAATTTTGATGGAATTGGGGCAAACGTGGTGCTATTTTACTGCAATTGCGCACTTCATGGTAAAATACCATTACAATTGTGTCAGAAAGGCATTATTAATGCACACTTATCGCCATGTGTAAGTCTATTACAAGGCTAAACTATTGTGAGTGGAAAGCCACACAAATGATCACTGGATTGTTTTTGTCAGGCCCTTTGCTTCGCCATTCTTCAGCTGCAAATCCCTTATTAAACTGTGAGATGTCCGCACAACAAGAAAAGTTTTTTTGACAGGACAGAACAAAAAGATCAGGTGACAGCTGCTTTTTAGTTTGCTGGCCCTATTATACAGGGTGTTATCAGCCTGTTTAGCCTATAATCTCCCTGTGTAATAGACCCTTACTCTGACCTGCACCCAATGTTATGATATGAGTGGAATAATTTAGAGGTCGTGGGGCCCATAGTTGTAGCCTTTTCTAGTTACGGACCTGGACATTTTCTATCTTTTTATCATATTGTGGTGGTTTTGTCCACAAAATTATCACAAACATAATTTTTTTCTGATGTTTTTGCAAAAGTTATAATTTTCTTTTGATTGATATTGTTGGAGAGCAATTCACAACAAGTGTCTTGTATGAAACGGTAATTTCACCCTACGAGTCAATTTTCACTTATTACAAGTAAGTGGTGCTTTATTCACAGGTTTTTCCTCGCCTTCTCTTGACATATTGTGCTGTCTCCATTTGTCAAGCAAAATAAAAGCAGGGAGAAATCTGGATTAGCATTTCCTTCGGCAGATGTCTGATTTAGCACAAAAGAAATTAGTTGAATTATATTATGCAAATATTCAACTAAAATGTATTTAGTAACATAGATTGAGGTCTCTTATTCACTTTGACCACAAGGTTATCATATGGAGATAGAATCTGTGCTTCCCAAAAAAACCTCATCTAAACCTTTCCCAATGATGACCGATGTGGCTCAGACTGTAGACCTCTTCTGGCCAGTAGTAGGACTCTCAGCGTCACAGCACAGTGACGGCACAATAACAATACAATATTGTATACAATACAATATATATTGCTATCACATTCTGCAGCATCTTTTATAAATAGGCAAATGAGCCCTGTATGAGTCCGTACTAGCCAGTCTGTTTACATACTGGTATAAAGTGCATGGAGCATAGGGGTACACTGCTGAATGAAAGGTGACAGTAAGGTAAAGGTAGAGCAGATCAGTTAGTCAATGAGATAGACCTGCCTTAAATCATAAAGTCTAATTGTCTGGAGCATCAAGCCACAGGACTGCTAAAGCACAAGCAAGGTAAGAGGTGTGAATTATGGAAAGTGTTAGTCTTAGCTTTAAGGGTGGGAGTTAGGACTATAAATTGTGTTCTGTACTGAGTGGGTAACCAGTGCAGTAAATGGCAAGTAATTGGGAAGGGGGTGTTGGGGCTACTTTGGTGCAGTGGCTGGACAGAAAAATGAGCCTTGCTTCTGTATATAGGATAGACTGAAGAGGGGAAAACTTAAAGAAATGAGGACCGATTAGCAACAAAAACAGTTTTCGCTGTTTCATCAGTAAGGAAAGTTCAGACTCTGCAGATGTTATATATATATATATATATATATATATATATATATATATATATATATATAACACACACCAATTATGGCAGAAATAATGTTAACCGTGGGCTTGATGTGTATGTGAGAGTGTATGGCAGAGCCATATTCTCTCTGCTTGCCTTATATCAAACAACCTTTTATAGTTGAAACAACCTTCTTGTGTATGCCCTTAAAGCAACCACCCAATTCAGGAGGGGGTGGCTGCATAGACTAGGTTCATAGACACTTTATATCCATTTCTTTATGACAATTTACCATATAGTTGGGAAGAGTACCCAATGCAAGCGTCTACTACTTCAAAAGCTAAATGTCTGGTATGTATTTTTTAAAATGTGAGTCAAATAGCACATTCATCTGAATAGGCAAACGGTTGAATACATTAAGGGACATACTGTACATTCAACAGACCATTTCATGTGGTCCTGACAAACATAATACGGACTTGGCATGAACAAAACCTCAGTATTACAGCATCTTAATGGAAACGGTTATTCTGTCCTGCC
This sequence comes from Dendropsophus ebraccatus, assembly GCF_027789765.1. Taxonomy (NCBI): domain Eukaryota; kingdom Metazoa; phylum Chordata; class Amphibia; order Anura; family Hylidae; genus Dendropsophus; species Dendropsophus ebraccatus. The sequence goes on along the minus strand of NC_091454.1, from coordinate 65,804,809 downwards.
GTTATAGAAATGTCTCTTCTTTTCATTGACAAATTGCTACATGAAATCCATTGCACAGTAGGTTGATGTCTCTCTTGAAATCAAACATCATTATCTATTTATACTTATAGGATATTAGGCTGAATTGACTAGAAAAGGTCTCTTTTAGAGATCAAGCCACACATACCGTAAATGTAAATTCTAAGCCTATTCTGAGTAAATAAAAATGTATAAATTTGAATAAACAGTAATCTATCCAGACCTTGTAAGAAGTAATACATTTGGAACTATATTTAGAAATGTGTTCTTCTCTGACACAGAAGCAGATCCAAGCATACACAGAAGGCTGATTTGTCATGGCTCTTATGCTAAATTCAAGTTCTTGGTAAGCTTATTAAAATTCAGTAAGGTACATCCAAATGCTGACATTTGGTGCATTGGATTCAAAATATATCAAGTAATATAATATTAGCAGGATGATACATTTCATTGTGTTACTATACACAGTCTGTTTTTATTATATTCTCTATTAGCATGCCTTAAGGCTATGTCCACCTCAGTGGATCTAAATAAAACATGATGCAACCTTGAAAATGACTCTTTAAAGATATCCTACCATTCTACCTTGAGTGGTTGGCTACATAATCCATTGCCATTTAGGTCACTTCCAGGTTTGCCCCAAAACAGCTAAGAATGCCCTCTTAACCTCTTTTTCCTAGGACTGTTGCTAGCTATGCAGCAATTTTTATGATCTGTGTATTCATAGTTACAGACTACAAACAAACCCAGTGTAGTCAGATCCAACAATGATGTATTACCCCATGTGATCCTCTACTACTGTCTGAAAATGGGCCAGACAGAAGTAAACTACAGTTAATGCAAAAGGTTTGCACGGTAGTTGTGTACATATAGCAGATTATTTGTAAGGTTGCTTCCTCTTTTTATTTTACACACAGTACATTGGAGCGATAAAACAAAGTGCTCACAATGATGTAATCATTACTAGGACTTTAAACTCATGTTACAATGGTATTTTAAAACTTTTGATCTGCTTAGTTGTTTGTACCCAGACTGCTCATTTTAAAGAGTTGGTAGAAGCACAGAGGTAAAAGCATGGCTCCTTAGTTCATCATAGAAGATAGACTCCATATACTATTGAACCTTTCTCCTGCAGTTAGACTAGGTGTACATTTCTGAGTGTACTCTGGGACCTTTGAAGAGGTCATTCAACAGGGAGCTCCTATGGTCTTATACTGATGCTATCTATCTACTGGTGTTACCTGTTGCTGTAATTCACCTAGGATTTCACTGCATTGAGCACTTTAACCGGCAGCTGGCAGTGTTATTGTTTTGCTGGTCCTTCTGAGATCAGTGATCTGTTTCGCTTATGGCTTTGCTAGGTATTGCTCCCACCTAGCCAGAATCCTGCTTCACACTGATGAAGGGCAACACCCCAAAACAGTTGTCTGTAGATGGATACCTAGCCTTGGTTTTTCATTTGTCATTATATTGACTTATAGGGTCACTTAATAAGGTGGTTTTGGTCGTTTACTTACAGGAGCCATGCCTGAGCTGGGTCCTTCCCAGAGGGATATCTGGCTAGTCCTGTGTTTCGAGACTCTTAAATGAGGCTCCACAGGCTCTTCTTTTGCATATTCATGTTTCCCATGGAGCAATGCTCCAGCCGGCAGTGTTATTGTTTGATCTGTTTTTCCTATGTATTGGGGGGTTACTCTGCTGGCACTGTAAATGAGTTGTAATTGTAGGTGGAGTGCTCAGAAAAAATGGTTGCTACAGACCGCATCTCAAGTCTCCATGATAATGATTCTTAGAAAAGGGCAGGTATGGTGTGAATGATTTTTATTTAAACATTGTAGACTTTGTAAGTAAGTTATTTATACCTTGGATTGCACAGTATGGTGCAAAATCATCTTACATTTTCGTATTTTCATGTACCTGGATATGTCCATATATCCAAATTTCAGCTTTCAGCCACCTGAAGATGAAGCATGAATCGACAGCTTCCAGCTATGATACAGGTTGAAAAGGGCTAATTAATATCTAGCGTTCTAGGCAAACCACTGGGACAGATTGAATTAACCACCAGAAAACTTCTCATCAGAATCACTTGATCTTCACCTTTTATTTTAATGCTTTTCATGTGTCTGAGTAACTAGGTCAGCTCAAAATAGCTTAAACTAAATTTCTCTTGTATTTTGCCATAAAATAGTCTACTTTAAGGTTCGTTTCCACATTAAGACAATGTGTTTTATATAGTGTGTTAATTGGCTGCAATTTACAGCCCTTAAAAACTATGCTCACTTACTATTTGAAAACGCCCCCACTGTATATGGTTGTGGTTGTAGCCGCATAGTGCTGCCACAGTATGAGAGCCCCCATGCTGGTGACAGATATATATACTGCAACTAGAGATGAGTGAACCAGCCGGATTTCTGGTTCGTATGAATCAGTAATCTTGGCGGCTGACTCCCGCTGCCTGTTCCCTCCGTGCAGCGGGTGGATACATCGAAATGAATGCCTAGAAAAATGGGATACAGCCAATGCCATACGAACCAGAAATCCGGCTGGTTCGCTCATCTCTAATTGCAACAGCACAGGGCATCATCGGTGAAGGGGTTAAATTTTTTTTTTTTTATTAGATGTGTTATTTTGTTTTATTTTTTTAAATATAGGTAATGTTATAGATAAATAAAAATCACAAAAATGTAAATAAAAAAATGTCAATATCAGCACAATATATGCCACACAATAACAGTTAACCATTCAGACTAGATGCATTATCAATATACCACCTATGTGTTTACCACCTCAATGGTCACATGTATTAAAGTAAAATGCTTTGGTCACATGATTCTAGTCCAGCCTCTGTTAACATGGGAATAGGTGGACCTAAAGGCAGTGTGGGCTATGCTTTTTGCCACAGCACATCTGCTAGCTCAGCTTCTGTTAGGCTGATTAGTTCGATATTAAACTAGTTTTCTTAGTATCCTATGTATGGCTATGTTCACACTACGTAAGTTCCACAGTAATTACGGCCGTTGTGGCAAATCGGCTACAACGGCTGTGATTACTACGGAAACTTACGTAGTGCTGTGTTCTAAAAAATCCTGGCCAGAGTGTATACACATAGTATACACTCCGGCCGGGATCCCTAGCGGCGCCGCAAAAAAACTACATGTCAGTTTTCTGAGGCTGCTATTCACTGAATATCGGCTGCAGAAAACCTGTCAGTGCACATAATGGAGCGTGCGGCTCTGGCCGCATACTCCATTGTGTGCAGCCCCGAATTGGGATGCGGCCCCGCACTGCAGTACTGAACAGGATGATCTTCTCTGTAAGGTTAAGGTCAAGCAAAGGAGAAGACTTTCCCTCCATGCAAAGAGATGTGTTTCCTTTTCTTTGAACCTACTGTAAGTCACTATTCCAGTCCAAGCTTTGAGGATAAGTTCTACTTTCCACAACCTTCTTCTAGTCCAGGGTTTTATTGTGTCCTGCTCAATGGCATCTATCTTTCTCTTAGTAGGCCTTCGGTCTGAGATGGTGGCTGATCGGCTTCTATGTTGGTGATCCTGCTCGTGCACGCACCCCTTTGGGTCTGCAGAGTTTTTCTTTAAAAATATTTTTTAGTAACCACAGCAGTCTATTTGGACTGAGTTCTCTTTAAGTAGATCTGTAACTCATATTAACCAAGCTATGTACCACCACAGTACCTTACAGCCCAGTTCTACAGTTCATCTGCTATTTCCCGTATCCTTGCAGTGATCAACTCTTATTTTCACGCATTAAGCTGTATTTTCCTTGTGCTATACAAGACTCTAAGATTGTGGGATTTGTGCCCAAGAACTGCTCATAAAAATTACAGTTGTTTCACAGAATCCTAGTGTCAGAATTCATTTACCTGCACTTTGTGGCCCCTTTCACGCTGCTTTGAGTGAAGGAGAGGGCGCGCGCTCTTCTGCTGCTGCCGCTCTCCGCTCACAGACGTGACATGTCATTTCTTCGAGCGGAGAGGGGAGGAAGTGGACGTGTGTGCGCCCTCTCCTTCACTCAAAGCAGCACACTGAGCACGGCGGGTTTCGGCAACGGAGGGCTCCGCCGCGGAATTCCGACCTTTCTCAGTGTGAACGGGGCCTATCACTGAAAGAGGTCACTGACAAAGAAATGTAGACTGCCTTAGGGACATTAGGCTAACAACGCCACACTGCCACGTGACACACACAGGACACTACTACACCAAGCTAGCCCTGCACAACATAAGACCAATTGTGACTCCTCAAACTCTTTACTAAGAAAAGATGCTCAAACATTTTCTCAAGAATGGGCAATGCAGGTGTTTATTACAACAGACGCATCAGAAGAGCTGACAGGCTCTATATAACATGAAAACCTAAATAACCTATCAAGCCACAATGATGTGACTGTATAGTGTCTGGTAGGTTATTTTTCTTGACATTATATAACCAGATGATAACATTATTATGAGGGACCATTTCTAGAAACGTATTATATTGTGATATAGGAATTCAGTAGCTCGGGCGCTTGCCAGGTTACTTGTGATCTCTTGGAAAGTAGATTCAAAGAACATTTCTATGGCTAAGCAGATGTGCTGAAAGTGCAAACGCCTTGGAAAGCTTCTTTTTTCCTTTGAAAACCTTGAGATGCACTGTGTAATTTAATTCATGATGTATTATCAAAAAGCCATGCAAAGAAAGATGTGATGTCAGGTTCCAGGAAGATCAGAAGGAGCTCTCAGGTCCTAATGATGCTTACTTGTCTTCATTCCTAGGCGCTGCAAAAAGGAAGCTGTCAATTTCCTCCTTTCAGTACTGTAGTGTCCTTCCTTTGTATCCCAGAGGCAAAACATGCTTTTGAAAACAACATCTTTCCCATTGAAGTGTTTTTTTTTTTTTTTTTAAATTAATACATGAATGAGTCCCTACTAATAACACTGAGGAAGGGACGGTGCAGGTGACTTCTTTTTTTTTTTTTTGCAATGATCAGGTTTTTGCTTTGTTTAAAGTTTGCAATTTTATTTATGAATGCAATTCTTTTCCCTCTAGGTCACCATCCTAATAAGCCTGGCATTGGCTTTTCTTGCTTGCATAGTGTTCCTTGTGGTCTACAAAGCCTTCACATATGATCACAGCTGCCCAGATGGATTTGTATACAAGGTATGCAGTCATTTCTATTACAAAAGAAAAAAATAAAACAATATTGGGGCGTATTCACATGTACAGGGTTTATGGCTGCAGGTTTTTGCTTTTGTTACACGTTTGAAGCCCAAAAACAAGCAGGAGTAAAGCCAAAAACATGCAGCTGAAAACGCTTTAAGGTTGAATGGACCCAATAAGTGTGAAATACTGAAAATCATAATGACACATTGTACAGATGTATCAGGAGTAGAGATGGCTGAAGAAGTTGGATGCAGCCCTAATGGTGGCTTTAAACAGAGAGATTTATCTGACAGATCTTTGAAGCCAAAGCCAGGAACAGACTATAAACAGAGAACAGGTCATTTTCATATCCATTCCTGGCTTTGGCTTCAAAAATCTGTCAGATAAATCTCTCTGTGTATATGTCATGTTATAAGTTACTGTACAGTATAGCAATCAACATGTGGTGTATAATGTATAGTATGTGCATAGTATGTGCATAAACAGCTGCAGTTTGTAGATACAGGAAGGAGATATAGATCCCCATAATGCAGTAGCATAGTACAACAGGCTAGAATGGAGAAGCAGGGCTGATGTCAGAGGTCTGTGTGGTCACATGACAGCAATGGGGAAGGGGTGTGTGCTCAGCATGGACCAATCAGGAAGTGAGAATCACAGAGCTGTGCAGGAGGACAGAGACAGAAACTTTTCTATACAGCACTGTGTATAGCTGAGTGTAAGTGCAGGTACATTATAGCAGCAATGTGCATAGCTGAGTGCAGGCACCTTATAGCAGGAATGGAGAGGATGGGAAACACAAGAACTGACAGATCTGCCATGATTTGGAAGGTGAGGGAGACTTCTTGGGTCAGAGTACAATGCTGTAGACCACCCTGTGCAGGCTATGCCCCTCCCCCACTCCCATTCCCACCCAGTACATGAAGCTCTTAAACCAAGTTACAATTTTGAAAAACCGTGAGCTCTTCTTCCAAAACGCTCTTAATTCAAGTTGCTTTTAAACCAAGCTACCACTGAAAATGGATGTTTTGGGATGTTGATGTTCCCTCCAAAAAAGGTTATTTTATGTTAAATGCGTATTCTCATAACCAAAACTTTTATTAGGTGATTAGATTAGGTAACGCAAACAAAAAAAAAACTGTATTGTGGCCATTTTGTGACAGCTTTTAAAATCTAAATCTACAGATGTGAAATAAAGCAAGTGTACAATTTTTTTTTAGTTATCCTGGAAAACACGGCACTTCCTGTGTTTAGTCTAAAGGTGGTGTAAATGCAAGAAAAAATGCCTGCAAATTTGAGTTGTTTTTTTTGAGCCTTACAATATCCAATGTGAACATAGTCTAAATGTGAAAATCAAAATCAGATATTTGAATGCAGCGTAGCATAGAGTATGAAATGTAGTGTTTTATTCAGTATTTTCATGTAGAAAGGTGTTTGAATAGCAGTAGGGAGAAAAACTATGAGTCTTGTTTCCCTGACACCCGCAGAGTGATTTCTTATGAGTGTGTTTACAGAGAGAGCTGTCAAACAGTGTGTGGGCGGAAGGAAGCTAAACTCACAGGATTGTGCTACCAGTGATTTCTTTCTTTTTAGATCTATTAGTCTCACTAGGTGACTTTTTTTATTACTAGGTTATGTTCATACAGTGTATTCTGTATTTTCAAGCAAAATGAGCCTCACATTGTTAGGCCATGTTCACACAATGTATTTTTTGATTAAACAACGGCCATTGTTGCTAGTTTTCAACAACGGCTGTTGTTTAATCACAGAGTCTGATTGCATTAACCCTTATAAAATCCAGGCTGGAGTGTATACACACTGAATACACTCCGGCCGGAATTCCATGCGGCTGCACAGAAAACTCACAGGTCTATTTTGGGCGGCCACTATTCATTGAACAGCGGCCCAACGAAATAGACTGTGCGGAAAATGTAAAGTATGGCTCTGGACATTGTTTACATAATCTTCTATGGCTAATTGGAATGCGGGCACACCCGAATGTGCCCATATTCCAATTAAAAACTTCAGCAGCCAGATGTTTGCTGGAAGAAAATGAAAGTTTATGATGTAACTTACATACTTTATTGTTGTGACCCCAACCAATTGGTAGGTATAGAGTCAATAGTCTGGACAGTTTCTAGCAAGCTAGAATTTTATACCATTTTCCCACTGGTCTAAAATGTAACTTTTAATGTATCACACTTAAAATTCACTGTGGTTATATACAATAAGTCAATTTAAAATTTGTCTTGTGATAGTCTGATTCCGTCAGGGGTTTGCTGATTGCGGTGCCGTGCTGAGTGCACATTGAAGGCTACCGTCACTCAACAGTCCTAGCACAGGATTCCGGCACTAATAGTGCGGATCTCCAAGAGGGTCAAAGAGGGTCAAATCTTCGAATTTACTATGTATCTGGGGATAAGCACAAAACACCCCAATACAATTGACCCTCTATGAAGAATAAGATAGCAGTTCATCTGACAACCAATTGTGGTACTGACAGTGGGTGGCTAGAGAGCCCTCACTAACTAATCAGCTACAGAGCGATTTTGTTAGCGATAACTTACATACTTGGCTTTTTTTTGGGTGTGACATTTTTCTTTCCTCTCTGGAGTGTTTGAGGCTCTGTGGCAGTTTTTTTTTTTTTTTAATTCAGCATGCTGAGGGTGTGGCATTTTTTTGAAAACTGGTGTTTTTCTCCCATAGGGCCCTTGCACACAACAGAAATAGCACGGATAACTTGCTACGGATTCCGTGCAGGCTCCTGCTTGAACATCTGGCTGTCCCATAGGCTTTATTCTAGGCACAGGCGGATTCTGCCATCCGCCCAAAGAATTGACATGTCACTTCTTTGGGCCGACGGCGAAATCCACCTGACCATAGAATGAAGCCTATGGTACCAGCGGAACTTTGGGTGCGGGAGAGACAAAATCCACGTTAAGTTATCCACGTGATTACCTCTAAATGCAAAGGCCAATAAACTTCAAGGGGAAATCTTATGTTCATCTCAAAAACCCCATTGCTGTGTGTTTGGCATTTTCTTCTAGGAAGAGGCAAAATAAATGGCCTTGTCTATCATACAACTTCCACTACTAAGGCCCTGTTTACACACTGTATTTTTTTCAGTAAATAACAGCCGTTGTTACAGTTTGTAACACCGGCCTCTATTTATTGAAATTTTCAAATGACGTTGTGGTTTATGGAATCCCTGGCCGAAATGTATTCACACTGTATACACTCTGTCCGGGATTCCATGCGGCTCCTATGGTTAATTCCATGCGGTGCTATGGTTAATTGAAGCGCGGGCACGCCTGCATTCCAATTCAAAAGAATTGATGTTCATCCTGCCAATACTGCAGTACTGGCCGGGGTGAACTTCACAGACAGCGGCCGTTCTGTGACACAGAACAAGCACTGTCTTACAGCATGTGAACGAGGCATAAGCCTGTTAATTAATTAAAAAAAAACCATACCCTTCGCTGACCAGTTTATTTAACACCCCCTCCCCATTGGCAGGGATTGCAGGATCTCATACTGACAGCTGGGCCCCCTCTGTATCTATTAGACACCTTGGTTCCTGATATATTAACACGTCGGATTGCGACCACAACATGTAAAGAGACCAGAGCGGTGTACACTGTATACTTTTTTCAAAAAATATATTTGATATCTGGGTTTACATTTGCACTTGCACTTTCCCTTGATGTATATGGATATGTCTTATAGACTCATATGTAGTTTATATGGTTATATGGTACTTTTTTGTATGTAGAGGGGAGTTAGCTCTTTAAAAGCGTATTTGCTTCATTGCACGTCTTGAGACCATGACCACTGTTTCTGGCTCTATGTTGGGCAGTTTTTAAGTGTTTTTAATAATTTTGGGTCGGGAATTCTCTGTACAGTGATTTTCTTTGAATAAAGTGTATTGTTGACTTATCTTTTGGTGCTTCAATGCCTTCATAATGTACATCTTTCAGTGGTTGTCTATTGGTGTAATTTTGGTATGTTGGCATAGCAGCATCCATTATGCATAATCCATTAAGTTGGCAGTGCATCTCTCATTACTTTGTGTGGTGGCTTGTGCCCAGTTTTGGTCCATGTTTCTTCCTATCCTCAGTCTATTTTTATTTTGTTTTTTTTTGGCAGCCCATGGTTTAGCTCAACAAACACTCTGGTGTTGTTTGTGTTGGTTTGTAGCCATGTTTCTTTTTCACTGGTTTTGTATCCTGATCTTTCCCTGGTTTAATGTCCCATTGCCTCCTTCTCCTGTTAGGGTACAAACACACACACCGTATACGCAGCAGATCTGCAGCAGATCTGATGGTGCAGATTTGATGCTGTGTTCAGTTATTTAGATCTAATCTGCTGCGTATTTGTTGCGTATTTGCTTCGTATCACAGCAGTAAATACGCTGCGTATACAGTGTGTGTGTTTATACCCTTAACCATATCCAGTAGCTGAGAGACAAAGGAGGGGGTTTATCAAATTGGTGTAAAGTAGAATTGTCTCAGTTGCCCCTAGCGTTCCTGTGTATGAAGAGAACAGGCGCCGGACAGGATAGCTCAGCCATCAATTATTGAAATAGTGAAGGAGCACTATAGAAACAAATATTATTTTTACTTCTATTGTACAGACATAGTGGTATAAAATACACAGTAACACATTGGCAACTATTTCTTTCACATTAAAAGATATTTCTTTTGTTCATTTGCAGCATAAGAGATGTATACCCTCATCACTGGACGCCTACTACTCTGCACAGGATTCCAACTCACGAGGAAGATTTTACACTGTAATCAGCCACTACAGCATGGCTAAGCAAACAAGCTCCAGATCTGTCTCTCCATGGCTTTCTTCGGGATCCATTAATCATGATACCAAGGCTAGTAAAACTGAAGGTCACTAGAAGGTCAGCCAGACAAGGGACATCAGTGTTCCCAGAGCCCTGGGCGATGGCTCAGAAGAGGTGCCGCATTTAAGATGCAAAGCTAAAAACTTGCAGGAGTCTTTAATGAACAACAAGATGTTTCTTTTTTGTGCATTGTTATCGTTAATTTGTAACCGAGTCACAACCTTGTACAAAGGCATGTTCAATGTTTATTGTCAATCTGCAATGTAAAATTAGGAAAGAAGTGCAAAGAGTTTTTTTAAACATCGCCAAATCAATACCCTGTTAATAGAAAATGCAGACATATGCAACTGAATGGCTTGCTTATTGCTCATTTATATTAGTCCTTGTTTTGTGTGAGCTGGCACAGTGTTACTGTGTGCGGGGAAAGCTAGACCTACTATAGTATGAACAGACGTAATGTGAGAGATTTACTGGGCAGAGGTGAATGGAAGAGCAAATATGTAATGGAAGGATTCAGGTACAGGCTTGCTGTTAGAAATATACATCATGTTGTCATAGAATACCAGGTAGTGTTGATTCCCTCCATCACCCTGGAATTCTTTATTTTGAAGATCCAGGAAAATGTAATGTGTAGAGCTGGGGGCAAAACGTAATGGTTATATCTATCAGATGATGGGATTATAAGTAGGATAATTATTAATTTTGATGGGACCTTTCTATTGCACACTGCACAAAGGAATACAGAATGTTACGACTTTTTGGAAAAAGCGTTTGCTAATGCGATATCTGGGGTTCCTCTCGTATTCAGAAGTTTAGCAAAATCTGAAAAGGATGCAAGTTATCTAGATACAAATATCAGTGAATAGAGAATTATTTCTAACTAAATAATCAGACTACAAGGTAGGAGATTTGCCAACACTAAGGTCACATTCAGACAGGTGTATTATGCCTGTGTTCACATTAGGGATAAAACACAAGGACCCATAGCCATGACTTTACTGAACCAACCTTACAACACCATAGGGATGGGTATATACACCCACCTGAAATGAAGCCTAATGCAAGGGAAAAGTGGTGCAGTAGCCCATAATAACCAGTCAGGTTGCTGGATTCCATTGTCAGAGATCTGAGAACATAGAGCTGGAGGCTGCACTGTTTCTATGGGCAACTGCCTTCTCTTTCTTTGCACCAGATTTGCCAAATCTCTTACCATGAAACATTACTGAGGGTAATGTGAGGATAATATATCAATGTAGCTTCAAACTGGCCCCAGTTTGCTCTAACAACTCAAAAGATGTAACATTTCTCTTCTGTCATAATACAATGGCCTGGTGGGGAAGCTTCCCTTTGTCGTTCTCTACAAGCATTTTTGTGTAGAATAGAAATGACTGATTTTTGCAGCTCTGTCTGAGGGGTCTGTCCAGGCAATGCTACTTTTTTTCTTTTTGCTAAATCTGCTTAAGCTTATGGTACTCAATAAAAGGTCACTTTAATGGTTACAACTGACTGTGCAGTAGACCTGAGTTGACATCCACCAGCCTTGATAGACTTTTTACATTGCATTTTCATAAGCCATAAATGCATTTTTATAAATGGATTGTAGGCTCACACAGTCACATTTTACACAGTCAAGCATTAGGCCAACATGGCATTACCCTTAGGCTAGCACTACATGCATTACATTTATAGACATTGACGATCATGATGATGTACACATTGTTGTTTGTTAACCTGGATTCTTGTTCCTTTTAAAGGGGTCTAGTTCAAAAAAATTTCATATATCTCTTAATTCCAATCATTTCTTTTGTAGTGTGAACTGTGTCGAGCTTTTCTGAACTGTGATCTGCTGCCATATGTACCCCATAAACCTGAGCTGAAGGTGTAGTATGTGCTGTACCCAGACTTTAGTGCCAAATTCTCTAATGGACTTCTCTACACTACTTTTTCTCACCTGTAAATCCATGATCACTATGTATTATATCATCTGCCCTCTCAATAGTTTCTAATTTTGTGGTGTGTTTCTTGTTAGTAGCTAGCAGAGACTGGAATATTTTGATGTAATCCTTGCACTCTTTTCTGACAGGAAAATAAAGCTGGATGTGTCTGAATTGTGGCTAATGATTCATCCAATATTTATAAATAACTGCAAAATGACACCAAGAATCCAAATGATACAAACTCCACATAATGAGTCATTCTCTATTATTGATATTGATTTTTCCATTGTCCTAGTTAGAAGTTATTTTTTTATTATTATAGCAAATCTATGAAAACTCTTATTATGGAATTATATTCTTATTGTGAAGCTATAGTGAACGTATGTGACAATGGAGACTGAGATACAAGGACTTATTTCAGCATTGCAGTCTACATTGATTCATATACATATATTGATTCATATACAGAAAATACAGAATAAACTTCTATTAGCAAAATGGAAACAAAGATCATTTTCACAGATAAATGCATGTCAGTTTGTTATATTTGTCTATTAATAATGCTGTTTTACTTAAGAAGGATGCTTAAAGGGGTACTCCAGAGAAAAAAAATGTTTTAAATCAACTGGTAGCAGAGAGTTATAAAGATTTGTAAAAATCTATTTAAAAAATCTCAAGTCTTCTCATACTTATCAGCTGCTGTGTGTCATGCAGGAAGTGGTGTGTTCTTTTCAGTCTGACATGGTACTTGTTGATGCCACCTCCGCCTGTTTCAGGAGCTGTCCATAGTAATAAGAAATACTCATAGAAAACTTCTCCTGCTCTGGACAGTTTCTGATAGGGACAGAGGGTGCAGCGGAGAGCACCGCGTCAGACTGGGGAAAAAAAACTCCACTTCCTGCAGGACATATAGCAGCTGATAAGTACTGGAAGACCTGAGATTTTTAAATTGAACTATTATACAAATATGTATAACTATCTGACACCAGTTGATTTGAATTGATTTTTTCTGAAGAACTCCCTGAACTAATCTGTGCTGGAGTAAATTGCTACAAATACAGTCGTGCCTTGGATTACGAGCATAATTTGTTCCGGGACCGTGCTTGTAATCCAAATCCACTTTTAAACCGAATAAAATTTTCCCATAAGAAATCATTGAAATGCAGATAATTGGTTCCCCGCCTCAAAAATAATTATTTTTTATTCTGAATAACATGTAAAACAAATAAAACAATGAGAAGCATCTGAATATGGGATATTATAAATTACTGTACAGTATAGCAATCAGCATGTAGATTATAATGTATAGTAAGTGCATAATCCTGAAAAAACAGCAGAAGTTTGTAGATACAGAATGGAGATGCAGATCTCCATAATTCAGTAGCGTAGTACAATAGGCTAGAATAGAGAAGCAGGGCTGCTGTCAGAGGTCTGTGTGGTCACTTGACAGCAATGGGGAAAGGGGGGGTGTTCAGCATGGTCCAATTAGGAAGGGAGAATCACAGAGCTGTGCAGGAGGACAGTGACAAAAAAGTTTCTATACAGCAATATAGAAGGAATGAGCAGGACATATGTGGACACATACATGCAGCACTCTCTGTCCAGGGAGAGAGAGGTTACAGCTATGGAGAGATTACCTCCAGAGTCCTGTCCCCTGATGTAAGCCCCAGCCTGAAGTGGCTCTGTATGATTTGGAAGGTGAGGGAGACTTCCTGGGACTTCCTGCCCCTCCTCAATGTTCCCTCCCACCCAGTACAGGGACCTCTTAAACCAAAGCAATGCTCCTAAACCAAGTTACAATATTGCAAAACTGTGAGCTCTTCTTGCAAAATGCTCTCAATCCAAGTTACTCTTAAACTGAGGTACCAGTGTTTATTCAATTTCACATTTTAAAATTGATTATACTGAAATTTCATTCAGGATCCTTAATGTGTATTGTATTGGGGATCCCACAGACAACATGGAGGCTGAAAAGCAGTCCATACATGAGGCGTGTTTTCTTTCTGAGTACAGAGCCGTTCAGCTTCTACATATACTGTTGTCAAGGCTGTGTGAGACACTGTATTTACATAGATACTCTCCTCTAGAAGCACAGTTTCTAGGAGAGAATAATTCTGTACATAGCAGGTTTGATGGAGCGAGCAATGATTTACTTTCTGTCAGATTTGTATTGAATCAGACAGATAAAAACCTAATTTTTTCTTTGCATGCAGTCAGAGATAGTGTAAGGTACAGTAGAATATCCATAAATGTCAATGAAAATCCTTCTGTGCCTGAACTGTAATATGGCCAGATGCATGAGAAGTTAGGACTGAACCTTAAAGTGTCACTGTCATTATATCTTTCAAAATCTAAATCAGCAGTAGATATGATATAAAGCAAGTTTGCACTTTACATTTAATATTATTATTCTTAGTTATCATGGAAAACACGGCACTTCCTGTATTTAGTCTCTTTAAACAAAAAACCTCTGAACACAGGAAGTCCAGTGTTTCCTAGGCCATATGAGCGCTCACAGAGAGAAGGCAGTCATGTTATTGGTGACACATTAAGCCTTGACTCTCTGTACTGGCCTGAATTACTGTGTTCAGTCTCTTTTTTTCAACCAGCACAAAACTAAAAAGCTTCAGAAGACTGGACCTGGATTTCTGGTAAGTATAGCTTTTAAAGCATGAGCACCAAGAAAAAAAACTTGCTTTATATCACATATGCCACTGATTTAGATTTTGAAAGTTGTAACAACATTGACACTTTAAATATGCATACATCAAAGCAGATCCACTGCCACTCCTGCACTCTGACACTCCTAGCCTCACCAGATGGATTAATGTCTGGCATGGATCCAATCCACAAGGGGTGCTCAGCTCACTATCTAGAGTCTAACAAGAAATCCAACAAAGAAGGATTGTAGCGGCACTCACCATATATGAAAACAGTGCTTTATTTCAGTTACATACCAAACAAAAATTCAGGTTCATTCTACAAATTAAGCTACAACCGCTTCTCGACTTGCACTTCTTCCAGCTCAACTTTAACACGTCATGTGTCCGGCACTGCTTAAAGGAGAAGTCCAGCAAAAATTTTTATTAAAGTATTGTATTGCCCCCCAAATTACCAATATACACTTATGCACATTAAGTGCTTTTTTCCCTGCACTTACTACTGCATCAAGGCTTCACTTCCTGGATAAAATGGTGATTTTACGACCAGACTCCCAGAGCTGTGTGTGCTGTGGCTGCTGGAGATGATGATGGCAGAGGGATGGTCAGTGTCCCTCCAGTGCCCTGTGTCCCTCAGTGTCCCCCTGCCATCATCCTCTCCAGCAGCCACAGCCCGCACAGCTCTGGGAGTCGGCTTGTTGGATTGTGCAAGAAAATGTTTTTGTAAACTGCTGCTTTCATGTTTGACTGAGGTTTCCTATGTCGTGCCGTGCTCTTATGTCGTGAGCACGGCAAGTCTGCTATCAACAGCAAAGATTTTAAAACATGCCCCTGGTGTAGATAAGAGCTTGCTGGGGTGACTGTGCCTGAGCAGGGAACTTATAGTGTAGGCAGCTGTGTTTCAGACTGTCTGCATGGTAAGCTTTTTGAGAAGATGCTGAGTGGAGCTCCCAAAGGAGAGAGTGGCTCCTGAGCGATGGAAAGGGTGAGTATGCTTTTTGTTTTTTTGTTATTTTAGTAGCTATAATATATGGGGACTGTTGGAAAGGGGGCTATACTATATGGGGACTGCTGGACAGGGGGGGGCTAAACTATACGGAGACTACTGGACAGGGGCTAAATTATATGGGGCCTGCTGCACAGGGGGCTATATTATATGGGGGCCGCTGGAGAACGGCTAAGTTATATGGCAAGTCACTGAAAGGGGGCCATATTATATAGGGGCTGCTGCACAGGAGGACCATTTATGATATGGGAAAAGCTGCATGGGGACCCATACTAAATGGAAATGGCTGCACAAGCGGCCTATACTATACAGGGGCACAGTTAGGGCGTATACTTTATGCAGGCACAGAGGTGGGTCTAATACTATGTGGGGGTAGAGAGGAGGCCTATACTATATGGGAGCACAGAAAGGACATAGATGGAATATGGGGCACAGAGAGGTCCAAACTGCTATATGGCGACAAAGAGGGGACCTAACTACAATATGTGCTGGAACAAAGAACCTATAATGTTTCTCTGGCAGATTCTGAAGAGAAGAGTCATTACTTGGGCCGATTAGAGAAGAAAAAGAAATGTGAGCGTATGAGCGACTTCAATCAGAGAAGACGTCACCTGTGAGTCACTGGATAGAAGTCACTGTTTCAAATGCCAGCCTGTCGTCTTGATAAAAATACCAGCCTGTCATCTTGATAAGAATCAAGATGACCAATCCATGTATGCCACATCCACTAAAACAAGTATACACAAAAGTATCTACTTTATTAGCTAATATAAAAGCTAAGAAATATTTCGACTGCATCCTTCTTCATGACAGCACTATAATAAAGGATTTTCTACTTGTCTCTGTAGGGATAGGATAAAGAAATTAAAAAGCCACTCCCCAGAACATACCCCCAAAGTTTTCTGTCTCCACAGAGAGGACAATCCCGCTTCCACTTCGGGGAAGGAAGAAACTCAGCAGCCCAGGGTGCTCCAGTTTAAGGATTGTGTGGGTCTCTGTATAGGAAATCCTAATCATTAATTTTGATGCTACAAAATATGAATTTGGTTGCAAAGGCATTTCTAGATTTCAACCCTTTATATGAACATCCCAAAAATGAATGGGCACCAAACAATTGAGTATCAGGTTGCAAATAGATTGATACAAAATACAAAATTTCAAAAAAGAAACTAGCTCCGTGTTTGGACACTGTCCCACAGCAGAGAGATGTACACATCCTCCCTTTATATTTTCCATTCCATTTGAATCCACTTCTGGTTTTGGCACGAACACTGCTGTGGCAGTTTTCCAAAAAAACTGCTGTGTGCGTTTGCAGCCCAACTCTTTACATTTGGATTGCATTTGAATTTGGAAGAGACGGGCATGTGTTTCCAGCCCTACAGCACTCCCAAGTTTCTCATTGAAAATGGATGTAATTATTCACCCACACGGGTGACATTTCAGCTCCACACATTTCACTCGCATTGTCACACATGGGTACATTAATAGATCCTTTTATTATTGGAAACTTGGAATGTTTTCTCTCTTGGCGGGTACAGTATGCATACAATATATGTCCAGAAAGTCTAATTTGATATACCTGGGACCCAAAGCAATATTTATATCAGGGCCCCTAACTACCTCATTCCATTTAGAATATTGTTTCTATGATGCTGTAGAGCAGCGCTTCCCGAAGTGTGAGGTACACTTCCATCCGTCCGCGGCACCGTTCCTATGCATATTCATGTATGCACACTCTCAGGACGGCAGCTGAGCTTCCTGACCGGCCTGAGTGTGCATACATGTATATGCATAAGAAAGGCACCGTGGACAGATGGCGCCTCACCAACCTGTGACCCGCCTGACAGCTGGGAGCTTCCTTGAGGGGAGGGGGGGATTTGTTAAGGGAGCCTTTCAAAGTAGAACAGGTAGCCTGAACCTTGGCCAGCAGCAAAGGTCTTCCTGGTGGCCAAGTTTCAGGCTGTCTGTTCCACCTTTAATAAGCTCCCTTAACAAATCCCCCCTCCCCTCTGCTCTGACAAGCCTCAACATTTGGGTGTCCACAGGTCTGGCGGTAAGTGAGAACAGACAGTGCACACACCTCACACATCCCTGCCCTCTGCCCCCACATCCCTGCTGTCTGCCACCCACATCCCTGCCAACAGCTTCCTGCCCCCACATCCCTGCCAACAGCTTCCTGCCCTCACATAACTGCCCTTTTCTCCCTGTCTCCACATCCCTGCCCTCTGCTCCCTGTTCCCACATCCCTGCCCTCTGCTCCCACAACCTTGCCCTCTGCTCCCATATCCCTACCCTCTGTTCCCTGTCCCCACATCCCTGCCCTCTGCTCCCATATCCCTACCCTCTGCTCCCATATCCCTACCCTCTGCTCCCTGCCCCCAAACCCCTGCCCTCTGCTCCCATATCAATGCCCTCTGCCCCCACATTCCTGCCCTCTGCTCCCACATCCCTGCCCTCTGCTTCTTGCGCCCACATCCAGGCCCTCTCTGCTCCCTGACCCACATCCCTGCCCTCTGCTCCCTGCCCCTACATCCCTGCCTTCTGCTCCCTGCCCCCACATCCCTGCCCTCTGCTCCCGGCCCCCACATCCCTGCCCTTTGCTTCCTGCCCCCACATCCCTGCCCTCTGCTCCCTGCCCCTGATAATCTTTTAACTCTTTTTTTTCCCTTCTGGCTTCAACATCCACCAATGGTGAGGCCCGAGCAACACTGGTTTGGTTGGTGAGGCCCGAACTGAAAATGTTTGAGAAGTACTGCTGTAGAGGATATAGGTTGGAATGCCAGCGAAATAATTCTAGAATATAAATGGATACACCTAACGGGTCATCGGGTTTTGTGTCTGCAACAATTCTGTCACTAGCACAGTAAGAAGACATTATGTGCCAAATAATTCCTCAAAGGACGTTATCCAGTATGATGATGTTTATAATCAGCTTAAACAAAATGAAGGACAGGGGCAGTGTCGGTTTGGGGTACCTAGGGCCCACCAGGGAATTTAATTCTAGGGACCCACCCTACATATATCAGATATAACCAGCACAAAACCTTTCACATTACTATAGCGACTTTGCACAGTGCTGTGTATATGACCAGCGATACTAGCTCACTGCTAGTAACTTGTCAGTCACCCTATGCGAACAGCATAATGTGCCACATAAGTTTCTTAAAAGGAGAAGTCCCATGAAACTAACAAATGTCAAGCAGGCGGCGGGGGGGGGGGGGGGGAGGGGTGTTGCGAGAACATAATAACAAAAGTATATTTACCCTTCCCCATGCCCTTATAGTGCTTCCTTAACCCTTTAAAGTGTTACTGTCATTTAGTTTTTTTTCTGGGTTTTTTTTTGGCAGAAATCAATATTACAAGCGATTTTAAGAAACTTTGTAATTGGGTTTATTAGGCAGATATGCCATTATCTGCATTCAAAAAGACTTTTCCCAGGTTCCCTCCCTCCTTTCTCTCATTCACTGCTCATTATCACTAAATCTCTACTCTTTTACATCAGTCGAGCCCTGTCTAAAGCCCCTATTCCACGGGCCGACTGAGAGGAGCAAATAAGCTCTATTGGCGCTCGTTTGCTCCTCATTCCCCACTTGCTGCCGCCACTATAATGCGCAGCAGCAGCGAGCGGGTGAGTCCGAGGGGGGCGCGGGGAGCTACGGGGGGGCTGCCCGGGTGATCGCTCCTATTCCGCGGAGTGACGGCAGCAGATCGCTGCTATGTGAGTCGTTTGTCTTTCAACATGTTTGAAAGACAAACGACGCAACGATCAGCCGACATGAACGATGTCGGCTGATCGTTGCCTTCTATCCCAGAGGACGATTATCAGCTGTAACGGTGGATATCGGCTGAATACGGACGATAATCGTTCTGTGGAATAGGGCCTTAACCTATGGAGGGGGGAGGGGGGAAATTAATCGCCAGCGGAGAGCAGAGAACAAAGGATTACACAGTGGAAGCTGTATGAAAGCCGATATTCAGGGGTTAGAGAGGTTAGTGCTGACTTCAGAGGAGATAGCCCGGTGATGTAGCTGTAAATTAACTCTTTGTTGTCCTATTTTGGTGTCCATCTCCCTCCACTCCTCCCCTCTTTATAAAAAACCATGAAGACAGGGGAGAGAGCTTCAAACTGCTTTTTTATGATAAAAATGCATTTTTCGGCTGATAAACCTAATCAAAAAGTTTCTTAAAATCGCCCGTACTATTGATTTCTGCGAATGTCCGTTTACCTGCTTTTGTTTTTTCCTCCTCGTGTGTAAACGGCCATAGTGCTTGCATTTTTTCACCTATTTTTTACATAAAATATTCAGCGAAACAAGAAAAATTATTTGTGCAGTGAAATTGAAAATAAAATGCATTTTCTTTTAATTTGGTGTGCGTGTGTGTGTGTGGGGGGAACATGTGTTTACTTTGTTCGCCCTGACCGCCATGATCTGTACTTTCTATTGGTAGCTTTCTTGCATATATTCAGCTTTTTATTGCAATTTTTCTGGATTTGATGTGACCAAAAATGTGCACTTTAGCTTTTTCTGCACTTATGCTGTTTACCTTGCATGATCAGGAATGTGATAATTAATAGTTCGAGAGGGTACGCAAGCCGCAATACCAAATTTCTTTATTTTTATTCATAAAATGGGAAACTTTTATTAGGGTAGGGTTTTTTTTTTTAAATCAAAAAACAACTTTTTTTTTTACACATATATTAATTTTAAAGTCTCACTGGGGCACTTCTAATACAACTGCACTGATCTATCATAGAAATAAGTGCAGTGTACATGTACAGCACTGATCCATGAGATCAATGCTGTATTGCTCCCGGCTGCTGCTATGGATTGCCAAGTCGGGATCAGTGCCATTGTGATGCTGAGGCCCAGCCGGGTAAGATGAAGTGATCGCCCCTCAGTGATGCGATCGCAGGAGCGATCTGTCCACTAGACACCAGGGATGGGGTTCTGAATGCATTTAAATGCAGCTGTCAGTTTTGTCTTAATTAGCGAGGGGTAGCGATCAGCCTGCGCCTGCTAATAGCCGTGGTCTCCAGCTGCTAATAGCAGCCGACAACACGGCTGTTCAGAAAGGGGTCACTGCGCGGCCCTCTCTGAACCCCCCTTACCGGCGCCATAATGTACCAGATACGTCATGGGATGCTAAGGGGTTGATGATATTTGACAGACGCCGTCCTCCTGCAGCTCCTTCAGGTGCAACATCACATACTCGGCCAATGAATTACCCACTAAGCCAATCATAGACTGGGAAGGGACACTGCTGCAGTCACTGACTGGCAGAGCAGGCAATCCATCAGCTGTTCTGTGACATTGCAGCTGGAGGAGCCAGGGCTGAGACGTACACTGAACCCAAGCAAGAACAACTTCTGGCGGCTGTGAGAGAGACCCGAGAGCAGCGCTACTGGGGCACTGGGACTGGTAAGTATGCTTTCTTTATTATCTTCTCACACTCCCCTGCCCACCTATCATTTATTAGTTTCACAAGACTTCTTCTTTAGGGAATCTGTCAGCTGTAATTCATGTTCCAAACTGCTGACGCTGTTAGATGCTGTTAGGTCAAAAAGGCACATTGTACCTTAAATGCACAGTATTTGCTTTTATTTTCTGGTACAAAGAGTCAAAGAGCTCAAAATAGTCAAAAGCTCCTGAATAGTTAAAAGCTAGAAAGTTTGCGCAAGCTTTATAGCGTGCAGTGTGGAGTTCTGATGTGGGCGTGCACGGATAATCATTAGTACTGCAGTACTGGCCGGGATGATCTTTTTAGATACCGGCCGCTCCGTGATCGGCCGGGTCACGGAACTGCCGATCTCTTACGCCATGTGAACATGGCCTAAAACCATGCAATATGTCCTGATAGGATTTCTTAAGCGAAACAGAAAATCTAGACGTGTTCTACATTCTAGACAAATCACGATCATTTATGAGTCATAACATTATGATTCAGAACAAAAAGCAAGAACAGGAGGTATTGCAGTATGAATTTTGGAAGTCTATGTGGAACAGATAGTATAAAGAGGCATCCATTATAACTATATGGGAAGGTATCTTTCAGGGAATGAAAAGATTAAAAACGTGGTGTTAACAAGACCTTAAAGAGAACAAATCACCTAATTTTTTTAATAGCTAATAATAATGTATCTGCCTGCCATAATGCTTACCTATAGATACAGACTAAGAACACTAAGCAGGTGGCTTAACCGAAAAATACATACAAAAACGGGGTGCCACTCAATGTCTAGATATCCATAATGATAAGCAAAAAAAGAGACAAAAGGCTAGACATAAATCAGAGAGTGCACTCCACTATATAAATTATCAAAAAATGAATTTTATTGCAAAATAACATAGAACACTACACAATACACTTAAAAACAATTAAAAGGTTCCAATCAGGAACATACAAATTCATGGTCTGCCCACTAAACAGGTATTGGGCATCAGACCAACGGGGGGTAGCATACAAATAATATTGCTAACATGACCCAAGCAAAATTAGGACCAATATTATAAAATAATTTAATCAGAACCAAGGCACTGCGTGCAAAAAACCACTGTTACCTAAAACACCAATATCATACAAAATGAGACCTAATCAAGTTCTAGATAAGAGGGAAAAAGTATGCAACAACACGATAATGAAACCCCAAAAGTAAATGAGGAGAAAAGAAAGAAAAACCTAACCCCTATATCAACCCCTGTGTCAACTGATCAAACCAAAGAACTGCATTGGAACACAAATTATCAAAAAAAGATATATTTGTGTATATAAGAGTCTGTATCTAAGAGTCTGTATATAAGAGTCTGTATCTAAGAGATTACCGCATTCCGCCGTTCCAGCCGGGTCCCGTCGGGCGCCGCCATCTTGGCCGCCATCTTTGAGTCTGTCCGTGCGGGTCATCAGTGCGTTCCACTGATGTCCCGCCTCTTCCGGCGCATGCGCAGTAGCAGTGGCTGGCCGGAACAGAGCGGAGCGCATCGCACAGGTGAAGGAAGGCAGAAGAGAGAAGAGTAGAAGAGAGAGGAATAAAGAAGAAGAGCCTCATTTGGTGAGTATGAAATATATTTTTATGTCTGTTTTGTGAGGAGAACGGGTGAGAGATGTGTACCAGATATTTGCGTGGGGGGTTGATGTTGCCGGCTTTGGCTGGGGAGGGGGGGGGGGGGGCTGGAGCTGGGGATGGGTGTAAGGAGGCTGGAGATGGGGCTGGGGGGGAGGCTGGAGCCGGGGCTGGGGGGGGGGAGGCTGGAGCCGGGGCTGGGGGGAAGGAGGCTGAGGATGCTGGGTGCTGCCTGCCTGGGTGCTGGCTGTCTCGGTGCTGGCTGCCTGGGTGCTGGCTGGTGCTCGCTGGTGTCTTCTTCCTCCGGTACTCCGGAGCACGTTCTCTCTCTCCCCCCCTCCCCGCTGGGAACCCACTCCTCTTTCTCCTTCTGGGAACCGGCTGACAGGGGGAAAAAATACAAAAAAAAGAAAAGAAAAAAAGATAGTACTGAAAAGTACTGTTTGTTTTGCTACTCGCCGCCCTTCGCTCGGTATGTTGTACTACTGTTTAGGCGGTAATACAACATGCCGGGAAATTTGAATACAGCGCCTTTTATATTAGCGTGATCTCGCAAGATCACGCTAATATAAGCAATGCAAAGCACTGACATCGCGCGCATAGCGCGAGGGCAGTGATTGACAGCGGAGCGGCGGCCAAAGGATCATGTGACCCTCAGCCGCCGCTCTGCATGTCGGGAGCTTCCTGTCTCGCGCCGGCTCTTTTGAAAAGAGCCGGCGCAAGACAGGAAAAGAGAATGTGTATATTGCAAAAACGCGGGCGAAAAATGACATAAATCAAATTACAAATATTAATAAAATATTAATTTACACCTAAATAGCAAAAAAAAAATTTAAAAATTTCGGCCATGATTGGTTCTCTTTAATATGGTGCATTTTTACACTGTCAAGCTAATTGCCTTTTTTTTTTTTAAAGAGGTATTCTGACAAAAAGTTTTTTTTTCTTCTTAAACCAACTGGTGTCTGAAAGTTATGCAGATTTGTAAATTACTTCTATTTAACAGTCTTCCAGTACTTATGAGCTGCTGTATGTCATGCAGGAAGTGCCATGTTCTATCCAGGCTGACACAGTGCTCTCTGCTGCCCCCTCTGTCCATGACAGAAACTGTCCAGGGCAATAGTGAATCCTCATAGAAAACCTCTCCTGCTCTGCTCAGTGATGGTCATGGAAAGAGGTGGCAGCAGAGAGCACTGTGTCAGACTGGAGAGAATACTCTACTTCCAGCAGGACATACAACAGCTGGTAAGTACTGGATTTTTAAATAGAAGTGACTTTTTCTGCCATGTTCTCATTTTAGTGTAAAGTACTATTAGCGTTTTATCCTGTGTTTTTTTTTTTTTTTTTTATCATGTGATTCCAGGTTTTCTGGTGAAGAACTGGGGAAAAAATACTAATTTCCATATAGACATGACAATATTCCCCCCTATAGAAGACTGTGGTAAAACACCAAACACATACCCTGCTACAATTTCACAAAACAAACAAAAAAAAACACTATAGCAGAAAAATGTCCTGTGGGTATTGTGTTTTGCTTTTCCCCACTATCAGCTAACATCTGGTTGCAGCGTTTTTGACCCCAAAAAATGTCATATTGCTGAAAAATGCCTAGTCCAGCCATATAGTACAGATAATTAATGGAGTATTAATGGAGCATTGTCCCCACTGTTTATTTGAGGGGAAAATGTTCCCCACCTTGTGACTACTGGGATACTTACTAATCAGATTGATATCTCCTATCCTGTAGCTTTTAATGTGTGTATATGAATGTATGTATGTATGTGTGTGTGTGTGTGGGGGGGGGGGGGGGGCAGCTACCTAGGTCACACCTGGATGTATGGGTGTGGGAATACTTTGCCTTGCCCCTGATGCTGCCCACATACACGAGAGCCACTGGGTTGTGTATATACAGTATGATGTATATTTATGGTGGTGTCCATGTTGCTATGATATGATATGATTGGTGGGACCCTGTCACTTGAGAAAATCTTTTGACAAACCTTGTAGATGTAGGTATAAACCTTTTGATGCAAGTTTTTTCTTCAAGATTTCAGTGTCCCTTTAATCCAGGGATATACACATACATGCAGGAGTTCTTTTATCCACTGCTCCATCCTACTTGTACTCATTGTGCAGGTAATCTGTGTAGCAGGCAGATGTCCAGCTTTATCCATGACTGCAATATTTGATGGATCCCCAACTCCCAAGCATAATAAGTGAAACCAAAGAACGCAAAATAAAGACACAACACATTGTAATCAGGTGTCAATGGGGCCCAATTTTATTTACAATTACATGACACTGAAAACGGCAAACCCCTGACTCACAAACAATCACCAGCACTCAGGCAAGGAAAACCCCTGTGGGGGAAACCTCGAGGGAGCCATGGCTGGAGAGTTGCCCATCCCTTGGATTTACCATACTATAAAGATAATAAACTGGATGTTTATTGCAATATCTGTCACCTTATTGATGGCTAGGCTGATTTATCTCTTCTCCTTCACAGATCCAGGTCCATGTCTCAAGAAGGTGGAGACTCGATGAAGGGGTAGTCTAAAGCAGGCCACCCCTTTTCCCCTGGCTAGAACCTCAAAATTTCATCATGGGTAGGAGGCAGTAAAGTATACAAGCTCAAGGTCCTCTGGCGCACCCAAGATGGCACTGATCAGGGCACGGTGCATTGCTTTATGGAACCTTCTTTATGACATACTGTAGGTGCTTGTCATCACAGTGCATGGTTGCCATGGTTACTGCAGGCAAACAAACCTGAAGCATTAACCCACTAATGACTGGCAATGCACTTTACTGCAGAGATCACTAAACACACTTGTGACCAAGCAAACAGCTTATGGTTAGGCCACACTAAGAACACTAAATAATATGGTTTGATGTGGCCCATAGCAACCAATCACAGCTCAGTTTTCGTTTCTCAAATTACTTTGGTAAAATAAAAGCTGAACTGGGATTGGTTGCCATGCGCAACTTAGACAGTCTAAACTAGCAACCAATCAAAGCTCAGCTTTAATTTTATAAGAGCTTGTTAATATATTAAAGATGAGCTGTGATTGGTTGCTATGGGCAAATCAGATCTGGTTTTGTCTCTGGCAAATTGATAAAGCTGCTCCATTGCTAGAAAGCTTATGATGATGATGATGATGATGATGACTGCAAACACATGACATCAAGCTTCCCCATAATGCTTTGCAGTCAGCCCTTCCTCCATACCTCCCAACTTTTTGGAGGGACACTTGTGGTTCACAGACATTTCTATACACTACAATTCCCAGCATTTCCTGTCACTCAGTTTAGAATCCACTGGTATACGGTTATATACAGCGGATTTGGTAACATAAAGGAGACTGCTGACATCTGATGTAATTGTATGTGGAAAGGGCTGAAAAAGAGCATTATAAATAGAGCTGTTAAAATGAATAGAGAAGGAGGGTATTAATACCAGCATAAATAAAAGCAGTACGGGTGACATGTAAAACTAGATTTCCCAGGCTTTCATAGGTAATCGTTAATCACCCAATGAGTTGATCACTAGAGTAACTGCATTGACTTACAAAAGGGGTTGTTTAACCCCTTGAGGACCAAGCCCAAAATGACCCAGTCGACCGCACAAATTTTCATTTTTTGCGTTTTCATTTTTTCCTCCTCCTCTCCAAAAGCTCTAGCACTTTAAATTTTCTATCTACAGGGACATGTAAGGACTTGTTTTTTACAGGAATAGTTGTACTTTGTAATGGCATCTTTCATGTATGATGGAACCCCAAAATTATTATTTATGAAGATATAAATTGGTGAAACTGTAAAAAAGAATACAATATGGTAACTTTTGGGGTGTTCCTGTGTCTACGTAATGAACTATATGGTAAAAGCGACATGATACCATTATTCTATAGGTCAGTCCGAAGACAACCATATGCAGGTTTACAAAGATTCTCTAATGCTCTATTTTTTTTTAGCAAATCCTTTTTTTTTTTGCAATTGATTATTAATAAAGTGGCCCTATTGTGACCCTTATAACGGTTTTAATTTTTCACCTACAGGGCTGTATGGGGTGTCATTTTTTGCTCCATGATATCTAATTAATAGCATATTTGTTTAGATCCGACGTTTTGATCACTTTTTAATACATTTTTTATATGTAACGTAACAAAAAATAATGCTGGTAATCCGGGAGCTTTTCGTTTACGCCGTTGGCGATGACAATTGTTGTATTTTAATAGATTGGACAATTACGCACCATACGGTATATAATATGTTTATTTATTTATTTTTATATGTTTTATTTATATAATGGGGGGTGGGGTACTTATTAAGTCCCCCAGGGGACTTTTACCTGCAATCATTAGATTGCAGACACTGTACAATGCTATGCCATAGGCATAGCATTGATCAGTGTTGGAGGCGTTCTGCTCAATGAGCAGAAAGCCGATCGGACCACACGGAGGCAGGTAAGCGGAGGCAGTCCGATACACTGATCAGGACCCCCGCAGTGTGACTGCCCCTGTCACTTACACTTAAACCCAGCAGCGTTTAAGGGGTTAATGACATGCTGCAGCGTGATTGCTGCAGCCTGTCATTAACGGTGAGGGCCGGGCTGCTCGCTGCAGCCAGCCCCCACCTCCTATGAAGCAAGCTCCACTCCGGAGCGTGCTTCATAGCAAAGGACATACTGTTACACCCAGGGTCGTCTGGAGACAGGCACCCATGGCGTACTGGTACGTCCAATGCCGTCTAGGGGTTAAAAGTAAAATAGTCAACAGTATTGAAGGGGTACTCAACTGGTGCCGGTAATTTGTAATTCATTTCTATTAAATATACTAATTAGATCTCTGCTGCCACCTCTGTCCATGTCAGAAACTGTCCAGAATAACTTCCTGACGTAGACAGAGGTGGCAGCATAGAGCACTGTGTCAGACTGGAAAGAATACCACTTCCTGTAGGACATACAGCAGCTAATAAGTACTGGAAGGCTTGAGGATTTTTAATAGAAGTAATTTACAAATCTATATAACTTTTTGACACCAATTGATTTGAAAGAATTTTTTTAGCTTGATATCCCCTATCCTATGGATTTTAGGGGGAGCACCAGCCCAGCCAGTGTCAGACTGGGATATTTTGGGCCAACCTTGGAATTTGATTCTTGGGGCCCACCCTACTTACAGATATAACAAGCACCAAACCTTTCACATAACTATAGCAACTTTGCACAGTATGTTACCAGCGATGCTAGCTGACTGCTAGTAACTTGTCAGTCACTCTATGCAAACAGCATAACGTGCACTTAAGTTTCTTGAAAGGAGAAGTCCCATGAAACTAACAAATCTCAGGTAGGCAGGGGGGGGGGTGCAGGAACATTAAGTATACTTACCCATCCCTGTGCCCCCATAGCTCTTCCTTAATGATATCCAATAGCCACCTGCCTCCTGCAGCTTCTCCAGCTGCTATATCACGTACTCGGCTAATGGATTGCTCGCTCAGCTGACTGGGGATGGAAACCGCTGCAGTCATTGACTGACTGAGCAGGCAATCCATCAGCTGAGTATGTGACATTGCAGCTAAAGGAGCTGAGGCCGTGACATACACGGAACACGGTCAAAAATGGGAACATAGTATACAATCTGGCCGGGATCCCTAGGGGCCGTACAAAAAACTGACATGTTAATTTTGTGCGCCCGCTATTCATTGACTAGTGGCCGCACATCCCTGACATGTCACACAATGGAGTGTGCGGCTTCGGCCACACTCTCCATTGTGTTCAAAGGTCAATTGGGATGCCAGTTCAGCATCCCAGTTCAGCACAAATGAAGATCAGGCTTTTTCAGCTTTGGAGAAGCCCCGGCCAGGATGATCTTCACTAACACCGGCAGTTCTGTGACCTGGCTGGGTCACAGAACGGCCGGTGTTTCATGATGTGTGAACATGGCCTTAAATATATTTGTCTGTGCTTCTATAGCATAGAAAAAAAATTTATTCTCTGGTACAAAGATTAAAAGGGGCTTCTCCAACCCTGAATAGCTAAAAGCTAGAAAGCCTCCTCTCTCCTCGCTTAATTGACACATTAATTGAAGCTGAGTCCCCAGCAGTTTTAGGTATAGGAGAGGGGAGTTGCAAGTGAGTGCACATAACATGCACAAGCCTGGAGAACACAGAAATGGCTGCACATCTCACCCATGGTTGATACTAAAGCTTGTTCAGCTACATTAAAAATCAACATCAGCAATTAGTATATAATTTGATCAAACCAAATTGCCTCATGTACCACGTGCAGGTATTCTGATATACAGTACATAGGAGCTCCTACTCTAGCCATGGTGCAGCGATAGCCGTCGACCACCACCACCACCGCAAAGCCAGGGCCCACGGGGGGAACAGCCCAACAGTCCAGTGTCGCAGAACCAAGCCCCCAGCCCATATATAAATATATATAGTTATATAACACACACACATGCGGCATACACACAGACACATTATATACATACTTCATGTCCACACACACAGCTTTACCTCTGGTACAGGAAAGCACCAGGTACAGCTCACAAACTCTCAGATATGCAGCTCCAGGGCCACACTATGCAGGCTGCAGCCTCTCTTCCTCCTCTCCTCCTCCTGTGTCTTTACTGCCAGCAGCAGCACATAGAGTAGATGGAGGCAGCCTGAGAGGAGGAGGGGGTGGAGGGTCCCAGGGGAGGGGCTGCACTAAATCTGCACACTGCATGTTTCTGCCCGTCACCCCAGTCACTACCTGCCTCTATATAATATGATAAAACCCAGGGTTACTTGATAGAGGCAGATAGACCAGGTGAAAGGCATGTACAGCATTGCTGGGGGATATGTCTTCCTGGAACTACTAGACAGGGAGGCCCACCTCCTGCCGAGGGGTAGGGCACACCGGGGGATTCCCCTACTCCCCTGTGGGCCAGTCCGAGCCTGTTTTTATGTTAAACATATTTTTAAAGATTTTTTGTAGTTTCAGTCTAAGTTTCTATTTTACTTTCTATAATATTAAATGATCATGAAATTTAGCTGAGTCTTCCTCAGGGATACCCCTGGAAAGGGACCTATACAGCATTACAGCGAAACTTGACACTAGTAGATATGGTATATTGAAGAAAAGAACCTCAGCCTCTGGCACCCTGTAGAAAGATTACAGAGGTCACACAGCATTCTTACCAGGATGTCCTATACAAAGTAAAGGGTGTGGAGATGTTCATTGTGTCTATGTTCATGAGGCTTGTGTGGTGAGCCCCCACGGTGCTATGGCGGAGGTACGGACAGTCACTTGCCAGATGGTAGAGCGTGACGATCACTCCTGTGGTGGTTGGCCGAGATGTAGCCGGACCCTAGTGTTTGGTGTTGTGAGGCCAGTGCTGGTTAGGCACACAGATATGGTGGCACACCTGCTTTTCGGTTGGAGGGACGGATACACCTTGTTCACCTGTGGTCAGTGACCTGCCGGGCTGCTGAGGGGTCCCTTGGGCTATGTCACAGTGGTCCGGAGTGGAGTAGTGACCCTCCCGGACTATGGGCACTGCCATCCACAGAAAGGGGAAATGTCCCAATGAGTGTGTGCACACTGTGTTGGTGCGGGGTGAAGAATCACAGAGTCTCTTTATCATGAATAATATCTTGTTTACTCTGAAAGTACTTGTGTACAGCAGAACATACAGCTGTGCACTACAGGATACTTTACACTTGATAGTACACTTAATCGTACAGGATCCAGATTTGTGATAGGAGTATAGTGAGGAGTACAGTCGTGGTGACTGGGTTGCATGTTAAGAGATCATCACAGGAGCAGAGAGGAGGATGTCGTGAGAATCCCAACCCAAGTAATACTGTGCTCTGCCTGGATGTTGGAGGATGAGGTAGAGATATAAGAATACTGGAGAGAGAATACTTGTGCCCGTGCATCAACCTTTGTTGGAATGAACCACCTGCTGCTCTACCAGTGTCGGGGGACCCGTCCTAGAGGGTGACACAAGCCCCAGACCCTGTTACCTGGGATGATCGGAATGCTGAGGGTTTTCTGCTGACAACCATGCTGCGAGATAAAGATAGGCTTCTAGTAACTTTGCTCTATCCGGATCAGTTCCTAGCTTTGTGCCTTTGTGGATACTGTCCTGCCCTGTGACTCTCCTAGTCCACAGCGTGGTCTGAGATAATCTCCGACGTGTCCTCTCCTGTGAGGGGTTTAACACTGGATAGTGCTGAGTAAGGTCACTTGAGGAGAAACTGTTAGGTGCGTCTTGCTTCCTCACCATACAGGAACCTGACTAAGACTACGTACTAAGACTGGGGACCTGGTAGAGGGCCAGGGCCCAAAGGAACCAACATCCAATACAAATAGACCTCTTTACTTCCTCTACCCACGTGATTTCCTATCTACAGCTCCCTGGTAGGTGTGCTGTGAATGGGTGAAGAGTGCATATAGAAGAAGTAGATGATAGGACAGAAGAAGAAGAAGATACTCCCATAGGTTCACAGATCCATGTGACATATAAGCAAACAATAATCTTTTCCATACTTCAGCTGTGCAGCAATTGAGTACACATACCAACAATAGCAACATCTAGTGGCGAAACCCTATCACTACTACATCACCACTTATAATAAGTTCAGGCTTTTGCGAAGGGTGTAACCAATAGCAATACCCATGGTGGGACACCACACTAGCTGTAAACCTATTGGTAAATGCTGTTAAAAGCAGTTTAGGCAGGATTGCAGCCCCCATAATAGTGTACTAAAAAAGAAAAAAATACAGAAAATCCGTCATATGTATACTTAAATCACTGAATGTTACTTTCGGAAAAGCATGAAAGTATGACACAATAGGTTACCACACATCAAACAAAACTTTAAAGTGACACTGTCACCCCCTTTTTGCATTCTGACTCCTCTACACATGTAAAGGGTAAATTTACCAGTTTTCATACCTTATTTTACATCATACGTCATGGTGCTTGTTAAAGTAAAAAGTGATCTTTTATCATCTGCAGATTGTGCTAAGTGGGCAGGGCTTCACGGCAACTGCGCCACCTAGCCCTGCCCAAAATGCCACCAGGGACAACTGTGGCGCTGTGGGTCGGGCTAAGTGGCGCAGTTGCTGTGAAGCCCCGCCCAGGTAGCACAATCTGATGATAAAAGATCAACTTGCTACTGAAACTCAGTGTTGTGTTGTTGTATTTGAAGAATGAACATGTTCATTCTTCAGTGCGGGGAGAGGAGGCGCGCAAGCTTCTCATAGATTGTCATTATACACAGAGGCTGGCAGCATTCCACGGTGGAGAATTCCGTCGCGGAATTCCACCACTTTTGCTCCGTGTGCACGGAGCCTTACCTTCCTCCGTGCGGTCCGATCTGAGCTCTGCTCATTGAGTGTGCCACAGGCAGGCTCAATGAGCAGAGCGCCTATAACACTGATCAGTACTATGCCTATGGCATAGCATTGAACAGTGTTTGCAATCTAATTATTACATGTAAAAGTTCCCCAGGGGGACTTAAACTATGTAAAAAAAAAGTAAAAATGTTTTTAAAAATAAATACCCCAAAGCCCATCCCCCAATAAAATTTTAAATCACCCCCATCCCATTATATAAATAAAACATAAAAAAAAACATATTATATACCGTAGCATGCGTAATTGTCTGATCTATTAAAATATAACATATTTCGTCATCCAGTACGGCGTAAACAAAAAGAGGGAAAAAAGTGCCAGGATTACAGATTTTTTTGTTACATTACATATAAAAAAATTTTTTTATAAAAAGTGATCAAAATGTCCGGATCTACACAAATATGGTATTAATAAAAACCAGAGATCATGGCACAAAAAATGACACCCCATAGGTGAAAAACTAAAACCATTATAAGAGTCACAATAGGAAAATTTTATTAATAATTGCAAAAAAAAAAAAAAAAAAAAAAAAAAAAGGATTTAATTTAGAAAAAATAAAACTTTATAAAATCTGTGTAAACCTGAATATGGTTCTGTTCAGACTGACCTAGAGAATAATGGTATCATGTCACTTTTACTTTATAGTGCATTATGTAGACGATACAATACGATACAATATTCTTTTTTCCAATTTCACCAATTTATATTTTCACAAATAATATTTTGGGGGCTATGTCATACATATTATGGAAGAATGAAAGCCGCTATTACAAAGTACAACTATTCCTGTAAAAAAACAAGAAAAATTAAAGTGCTAGAGCTCTTAGAAGGGGAGGAGAAAAAAACGAAAGCGCAAGAAGGAAAATTTGTGTGGTCCACTGGGTCATTTTTGGCTTGGTCCTCAAAGGGTTAAAAGACTGCCTGGATTTATCAAAAGGGCTGTTACTTTTAATAAATCTAGTGATTTCGAAATTTTTAAAGAGAAAAAAAATTACGCCCTTCACTTTGAGATCACAATGACTTCCGTCATTTCGCTGTTTGGCCACTGGTCAGTGCAATGACAGCTGTTGGTACATTATTCTAGTTTAGGTGGACTGATTGCCCTTTGGGTGTGTCTTTAATTGAAAAGTCCATTGAATTTAATAGTAAAAACAGAGAAAGGATGGTGTAAAAAGAAAACTGTGTGAACAACTAAGAAATAACTTCCAGTGTTTGCAAAAGACGTCTGTGAATAATTGTAGTGATCATTATTTTGGCGTCCACACAGACAATGTCCGTTATTTGAAACACTGTGTGCATTGGATGGTCATTATTCCATTGACTTCAATGCATTGCATTGAAGTCAATTAAACTTAAACTAAACTAAGTCAATTGACTTAAACTAAACTGTGTGTCCCTTCATTTTTTACTGCAATGCTCTTTGCTGATGGCCTATCTTGTGTCATCCCTTTCCAGTGAGTGATGGTTTACTTCTTTTTGTTGCATTGTTTGTCCTTGTGTGCGTTTGTAGTAAAGATTATTGGATCCATTTTGCATCTATGTTTGAGTCTAAGTTTAGTATAAAACAGGCTACAAGCATCTCCATTAGAAGTGTAGAGCTAAGCCAGATGAAACAGAACAACGTAACAGAAGCAAAGGATTGTGCCAAGACACGATGCCAAGCCTCAGGAATGAGAACCAGAATTCAGAGCATGAACATGACCTGGTACCAGGAACGAGAAAAGAGCTTAAAATAAATCATTGCAAAGAGAACAGCATGAGCAGTTTACAGGGACTAATAGGCACATGGACAACAACTCCCACTGAACAAACTAGGTAATAACTTGGACTGGACTATAATAAATACAGGTGTATTACATACTAGCCCAGGGACTTGGTTCTAAACCTGCTACATGACCATACCCTATTACTGCTGAATATTCATTTTTAAATAGAAAATGCCTTTAGCCTGTTATATACTAATATTAACTGCCCGAGTTTCATCCTGCTCTTCCATGGGGTTTGCTTAAAGTTGTCTAGGGTTGTCTAGTGAAAATCTTTCTCTTTCAAATCAACTGGTGTCAGAAATTTATCTAGATTTGTAATTTAGTTCTATTAAAAAATCTCAAGTCTTCCCCTACTTATTAGCTGCTGAATGTCCTGCAGAAATGTTTTATTTTCAGTCTGACACAGTGCTCTCTGCTGACATCTCTGGCCGAGACAGGAACTGTCCAGAGCAGTAATAAATCCCCATAGAAAACCTCCCCTGCTCTGGACAGTTCCTGTCTCGGCCAGAGATGTCGGCAGAGAGCCCTGTGTCAGACTGAAAATAAAACAACACTTTAAGTCATGCCCTTTCAATTGCTCTTGCAAGCATTTTCTGACCTTTACTCTTGGCCTGAATTTTGACTCTGCCTTTGCTTGCTCCTATTAGGTTGAGACACTCAATTCATCTTGTTGCATGAAGAGAAGCAAGGGACATCTTACAGAGGGGGACATTCATCATTGTTTTACATGTCTTCTGATGTTAAAAAAAAAAGGAGCAAAAAGGCTCAAAATGGTTTAGTCCACTCCTACATACGGCATAAATTACACCTTGAAATAGCACAAAGGCGAACATGTGTAATTTATTGGATGAAATAGCGCAACTAAAATGTTTTAAAGGCAAAAGGCATAATTTAGAATTCCAATTTTAATAACTACCCCCCATATTTAATAGCACATAGCACAGATCCTATATGACACCAAAACGAGCCCTAAAAAAAGTATAAACATAACTGTTTGTAATTTTTGTTTTGCAATGATAGGTATTCATTTAATAGCTTCTTCCAATATGCTATTATTATTATTATTATTATTATTATTATTATTATTATTATTATTTTCCTAAATGCTAAATTAAGCTCCATGTTTTCTGCTCTCAGTATTACCCCTTAAGGAATGGGCCTGAAATGACCTTAAGGGCCGGGCCAATTGTCACTTTTGCGTTTTTGTTTTTTCCTCTTCACCTTCTAAGACCCATAAAACTATTATTTTTCCACCTACAGGGCCATGTGAGGGCTTGTTTTTTCCGGAACAGGTGTACTTTGTAATGGCATCTTTCAATCTGCCATAAAATGAATGACAGAACCCCCAAAATATCATTTATGGGGTGAATTTGGGTCAAAAATGCGATTCCGCAAATTTTGTGGGGCTTCCATGTTAAGGTAATGCATTTTACGGTAACTGGAATTTTTTCTTTATTCTATAGGGCAGTCTGAACACAGCGATATGCAGGTTTACTAGGTTTTCTAATGTTTTATATTTTTATTAGCAGTAAGACTTTTTTTTTTTTGCAAATAGGTATATTTAAAATGTCCCTATTGTGCCCCCTTTAGCGCTTTTATATTTTCACCTATGGGGTCATATGGGGCATCATTTTTTGGGCCAGGATCTCTGGTTTTTATTAGTAAAATTTTTTTTCTAGATCAGACGTATTGATCACTTTTAAATTTTTTTATGACATAAAAATTAATTTAAAAAATCAATCTCTGCATTTTTTTTACCGCTTTTTGTTTTTCAGATAGCAGCCAGTCCTCACCCGCTATGAGGCGAACTCAGGTGGTCAGCCTGCTCCATAGCCTGGGACCGCGGCAGGGCGTACATTTACGCCCTCCTGCCTTAAGGTCCAGGCAGGGGGTCCTTAAGTGGTTGCAGCCGGGGGGGGGGGGGGGGGGGGGCGGGGGGGGGAGTAGGTTGTACACACTTGTGTTGCTTGGAGGCTGCTTTTTCCACCGGCAACACCTGCGGGATGGCCCAGTGGGTTTGGACCTGTGACAGTGGGGTTGCGGGGCTATTTTTAATCCCCCTCCTCCCCTGTTGTCGCTTGCCTTGCGGGGTTGGCGGTCACTGACAGACACAGTGTTGGTTTAGTGTAGGGACTCATGTGGGCCAGAAGACCTGCATGTGGTACATGAGGCAATATGGTTTCATGAAATTGTGTACCAACATTCTGGCGTTGGCTTTTAAATGTAGCCGAGAGGCATTAGTGTTAGACATGGGTGTGAGGTGCAGCATCTCTTTTTTTCTAGTTTTGTAGTATGCTAGTAGAGTAAGGCAGCTTACATAGACTGTAGATAGGGAGGAAAGCACACAAAAGCAGTTTGCAGGAGAGAATAACATAGGTTGAGTACAAGTGTAGAGAAAAAGCAAAGTAAACACTCGGCCATGCCGAATGGTCCTGTGTATGGGGAGGGTGGGCGGCAGTTTGGCTACAAGTGTCTACAGCGTAGAGCATATTGTGAAAGAAGGAAAGCAGGAAAAAGTGAGACATGATCAAAACTTTTAAATGTGTTAAAGGGATAAAAAAAATGTTCAGAAGGGAAGTGTTTTTAATTGGAGACAAGCTCAACTATATTAATTAATAGGAATACCCCTTAATGATTTTATGATTTCTTTTTTTTTTTAATAAAGAAATGGTAAATAGGAAACATGGCAGGCCATGAGGCCTGAGTGCTATATTCCAGTTTCGGACAAACCCCTCTTTGCTGCAGTTGAAGAAAGCTACTTCCTTAGGCATGGTAGATTGCTATACAATTGTATATTACTCAGTATAACATTTAATAAATCCTCCTGTCAGAAGTATAGAATTGTATTTTTCATGACGCTAAAAATACGCTCATCATCTATGTCAGCTCCAATGCCAGTGAGTCCTATTATATGCTAACTGTGACGACAGTAGTGTGCTTTTAGCCGTAATTTACAGTATATGTCACAGCTAATGCAGTTTTCCCTAGACAGTTGTCATAATCACTAACATTGGAAGTAAGAAATAGCAACATAATGCCTTGCATCCTATGTACCCATATTGTAATTGAACATAGAGGGACACAACAGCATTACAACAGACATTAGAGGACATTTAGGTGAATGTTAGATGTATGCAGTAAACAACCACAATGACTCTTTGAATCTAGTAATTGCACTGTACTTTATCTATTAGTGGCTTTGATGTTTTTTTAAATAATGCACACAGTATGATCTGTCAGTACATGCACTAGCTGAGGTAACTTGAGGCAATATTTTCACTAATGGCAAGATTAATGGATTTAAAAAACCTAAACTATAAAGTTGAATATCATTAGAATAACATACAAGCGAAAGATACGAAGTATACAGTTTTAAACTCACAGCAATGTGTTTTTTTTTTTTTACTTTTTTTCTTTTTCTACTGCTTGTGTAATGCATGTATAATGTAGGGGAGTAGGGAGATACAGCCTCATACCCCACCTGCAGCTATCCCTATCTATGTGTAGTGTCCCACCACTGGTGTTCATTATATGGCACCTGTCGCGAAAGCCCTCTACTCAGAGGTTAGGTGGTTTTTAAGTTATTTATTTGTTTCACCACCAGATGTCAGTATTTTGTATGTGAGCCTGTATATATTGCACGGCTGTAGTGAACACAGGGTTACAGTTTTTTTGTATTGTGTGATCTTGTGGTCCAATGGAGATACAGTACTTCTTTTCTTCTACCTATCCCCATGCTTCATTCTTGGCACACTCTCTTTTCCACTACTCACAGGGGCTCTTGCACACCCTCGTAGGAAGAAGTCACTTGATGGGAGGAAGTGTAGCGTCAGTTACCGGGACAGTCCAGCTGTGTGAAGTGAGGTCAAGACACACATGAATGGAACAACTAGAGACACTCAGTTTCCTTAGCTTATCTACCCAAGTCATTATGCAGTGTTAAACCCCAAATGGAGGATAAGCCGGGGATCATCCCAGCCCACGCCGTGAACCCCTCTAAACAGTACAGGGCAGTATCCTAGGAAAGAGGAACTGATGAAGGTCTACGTACTCTATCTCGCAGTGTGGTTGACACCGAATAACACTTACTGTAGCTACACCTGGGTAACCAGGACTGGGGCTTGTGTCACTCTGGTAGGAAGGGTACCATGACACTGCAGGGCAGAAGGTCAGCAACAGTGTAGTCGAAACACAGGTACAAGTATCTCTCTCAAGTATCTCTCAAGTTCCGGCAGAGCACATTACTACCCTGGGTTAGGACCCTCACGACAAACTCCTCTCCTCTTCTCTTCACTGCTCAACACTAAGCTACGCAAGCACCGCTATATCTGCCATTATTTTACCTCAGCACTTAAAGTATCTCCCAGCACAGATCCAGTGAAACTCAGTCTGTACCAAAAAAGACTGATAACCTGTATCCTAAGAGGCTGTTTAGTAAATTCATTCTTTTACTGGGATTAAGTCATCACTGCACCAGCACCTATACACATCAGCTATACACCTTGGGTCACTCTCCCCTTTCTGTGGGTGGCAGTACCGACAGTCCGGGTGGGTCATCTCCCCACTCCGGATCACTGTGATAGAAGCCCAAGGGACCCATCACAGCCCAGCAGGTCACCAACCATTTCAGGGGCATACAGCTAGCCACAACTGTAATGCAGGTACACCACCACACCTGTGTGCTGAACCAGCATTGGCGTCACAACAGTAACATCACTGGCTGAGCTGTATTACAACCACCAGCACAACATCATCACGTTGGTCCACGACATATGTACCTGAAATACCACTGTAAGAGGGGGCAGCCCCAACTAGGGCAATGGAACCTTACCTTGAAAAGTATCCAATGGCCTAACAAGAGGAAAGAATAGTTAGATGGCTGGGTCAGTACTTGAAACACAGCTAGGAATGTATATTATACCATGACTGTATTATTGTTCAGTCAACTGAGCCATTTGACAGCTTATAAGAACTTTATCTTTAATGGTATCCTACATTTTTCATAAGATCTGATATAAAAAAGAAAAAAAAATTGTGGCGTGAAAAATAAAATCCTCGCAACTCTGCAATAGAGATGAGCGAATTTGCCGAGGTTCGGGTTCGTATGAACCTGAACTCTCGGCGTCTGATTCCCGCTGTCTGCAGCCTCCGTGAAGACGGTGGATACAGCCGGAGGACTGCCTGGAAAACTGGGATACAGCCTATGGCTATGGCCGTATCCCAGTTTTCCAGGCGGTCCTCCGGCTGTATCCACCCTCTTCACGGAGCGGGAATCAGACACCGAGAGTTCAGGTTCATACGAACCCGAACCTCGGCAGGTTCGCTAATCTCTACTCTGCAACTCATGGAGTTTTCCCACCGCACGTACCCCTCTCCTCTGGACCTCACCAGTCGTCTTGTGAGGTCCCAGCCTCCTGCTGCAGCTGCTCCTGGTCTGCTGTGCTCTGGTCCCCCGACCTCTTGCTGCTGCCGCCTCATGTCTGCCTCCTGTTGCCTAGCTTAGCGGTGCAGCCCGGCCCCCTATTCAGCTCCCCCCCCAGACCTCAGCACCCACCTTCCCACACCCCCATAATGATCCTGCCCCCCGCCTGACCTCAGCACTTGTGATGTATGTTGCCATACTAGCCCATATTTGAGAACACTTCTTTTTTTTTTTTTTTCTCATCAGGAAATCCTGAAAGCCTCAGGCCCCATTCACACGTCCGTGTCAGTTTTTACTGTCAGGAAATCCTGATTAGGAGGCCTCAAAAGACATCAGGAAAGTATCAGGATTTAATGACAGTAATCCGTTTTTACCCTCAGAAAACCATCAGGAAACCATCAAGAAAAGCCTTCAGGATTTCCTGATCAGAAGAAAAAATAGGACATGATGGGAGATGTAGTTCTGCAAACTGGATGGTCACAGCTTGCAGAACTACAACTCCCATTATGCTGTGCTGACAGGTCATGATGGGAGTTGTACTTCTGCAGTCTGTGGTCAACCAGGTTGCAGGTCATGATGGGAGTTGTAATTTTGCAACCTGGATGGCCACAGACTGCAAAAGTACAACTCCCATCATGACCTGTCAGCAGGGAATGATGGGAGTTGTACTTCTGCAACCTGGATGGCCACAGGCTGTAGAAGTACTACCCCCATTATGGTCTGTCAGCAGGGCATGATGGGAGTTGTACTTCTGCAACCAGGATGGCCATTGGTTGCAAAATTAAAACTCCCATCATGGACTGTGAGCAGGGCATGATGGGAGTTGTAGTGTTTAATCTCACCTGTCCTCGATCCTGCTCTGGCTTCTTGTCCTCTTCTGTCATTGTAAGGTCTGGGGGTCCATTCAGAGATGCAGGGGTGACGGGCCGGCGGTGAGGTGTGGAGGTGTGTCCTAAGGTGAGGTCCTGGTCCGGGGGGGGGGCGGTAGTAAGCGGGCAGCAGAGCAGGATTGGGATGGTGTGGGTGGCCGCTGCCAGCAGTCCTGGCTCAGGGCTCGGTGCGAGCAGGCCCTGTGTGAGGTCCTGGTCCGGGGGGGGGGGAGGGCGCGGTTGCAAGCGGGCAGCAGTAAGCGGTCCCGGGGGGTGGGGGGCGCTTTCGAGCGGGCGTCAGCCAGCGGTCCCAGGGGGGGGGCGGAGATGACGGCAGCCAGGGGTTGGGGTGGCCGGCAGAGAGGTGTTCTGAGGCTGCGGGGGGGGGGGGGGGGGCCAGCGGCCTCTTAACCAATCCGGAATCCTGGGCACTTTCCTGATGTACATCAGGAAAGTGCCAGTGATTCCGGCACTCCCGTAGACTTTTATGGGGGCGTCCGTACAATTCCGTACAAAAATAGGACCGGTTCTAAAAAATCCGGTTCTATTTTCCGGAATGGACACCCTTCCGGAAAAATCCTGAAGGGTGTCCGTGACTAATGAAATGCTATGGGACCGGAAATCCGTCTGGATTTCCTGATAGGAAGTCCGGGTGTTTTTTCCGTAGGCGTGAAGGGGGCCTCAGATGGGACACTACTGTAGTCAGCGATTGTCTGAGGAGGCCATCATTGCCAAGATGAGCCTGTCTTGGAAGTGGGAAGAAGAGTGACAAACTGGGGACCAAAAAATGATGCAGCAAGCATTGTGGGGGACCCAGGTAGGTGAGTATGTGTTTTTTTCTATTTTTATACCACCCCAAGCAAAATGTAAATTTTTTGTCCAAATAACTCACTTTGAGAAAAGATGAGGCATCTCAGGACATAGGTGGTACTTGATATTAGTTACAATTAGTAATACAGTGGTACCCCAGTTTTCGAATTTAATTGGTTCAGGAAGTCAGTTTGAGAACCGAGCAGTCTGAGAACAGAGCAGTGTCTTCCTATAGGAAATAATGTAAATGTGTACAATTGGTTCCAGCACCAACCAATAATTGCCTACAATACTCATTTATTATATTGAAAAGTGCCCAGTTTAATTACTTCAGTACAGAACAGCACTAGCCTGTACAGCAGCGCTTTTCAAACTTTTTCTACTGGAGCCTCACCCAACAGACCAAGGCAATGCCTGGGCCTCACCAGACTGACCAAAAGGATGCCTGGGCCTCACTAACTGTGGTGAAAGTCCATTTAAAAGCTGAAAATAATGCTAGGGCTACCTTTCACCCATCTCCCAAGCTCTATATGTTAATAAAGCAAGTACAAAATAAATTAGTAATGTTGCTTAAATGGAGATTTTTTTAAAACAGCTAAAGGACTTTGCAGATCATAGTCTTTTGAAAAAAAAGCCTTCTGTGCCAGAGTCCTTATGTCGTTCCGTATCTAGCTTATCCACTCCTTAGAAAAACTTCAATTGTGCAATTGTAGTATACCAGAGCATGGTTCCTGTGGCTGGGCTGAGGATGGCACCTGTCAACAAGTGTTTTAGTGTCTAAACTGTTATGTGTATTTTTCTGTACCCTGTAACTGGCAGGCAGAGATGGGTTACATGCTTTTCACTGCACACAACATGCTACAGCGACATCTACTGACCGTAGTGGGAACTGCTCTAGGTAGTGTGGTAAGCTTAGAAAGTTGCTAGAAGGGGGTGTGGTTATGCAGATAGGCCCCCTATATAAGGCTGGCTGTTGCAGTGCTTAGCTGAGACAAGAGGAGACAGGAGACAAGAGACTAGTGAGACAAGTGACCAGCTGTAGAGGGGATAACATCACCTCAGGAGATCACCACAGAGAGAAAAGCTGCTGAGGGGAACAAGGAGAAAGATCTTACACAAAGCAGCAAGAGAACAACAGCTGGAGGTGAGAGAGAAAGAGAGACTCTGAGAGACAGTTTGTCAGGTGCCCCCTCAGGAAAGGGCCAGCACATATACAGTCAGTGGGAATCCTAAAGACAGACACCCAAAGTGGAGAGACTTGGCTGTAGGAGGGAGCCGAGTTAACGTAGGCCTCGGCACCCATCTTCCTGACATTCGGGGGGTAGGATTGACTAGGACCCCTGAATACCTCTGGGACCTGAAAGTTGTGGCCTAAGGCCGGGCCCAGTAACCTAAGCAGGAAGCTCCCTAGCAGACAGGGAGGGATAACAGACTCAAGCACCATTGGGGGAAG
The DNA here is from genome assembly GCF_027789765.1 of Dendropsophus ebraccatus. Classification (NCBI taxonomy): domain Eukaryota; kingdom Metazoa; phylum Chordata; class Amphibia; order Anura; family Hylidae; genus Dendropsophus; species Dendropsophus ebraccatus. The sequence goes on along the minus strand of NC_091454.1, from coordinate 65,762,400 downwards.
AGATCCACAGGATCACCGTGCTCACCAGCGTCCCACACGTACTGGCAGACCAGGATCTGAGGCAGGTCGTCTCTCTACACACCACCAGGCTCTCACAAGTACAGTAACCCAGTCAAAGCCGCCAGTATTCACCACTGTATGCTAAAGGACTGTATAACATCTGCAAGACTAACAGTAAAGGAGTTGTTGTTACACTGCCTCCCTCCTTGTCTCCCTGTTGTCTGGTCCACCTGCACCACACCACCATCAAGGGCCATATTACCAGGCAGCAGTATTTTGGGGTTGGCCCCGGGGGAACTACAGGTCCACACCACCGACCACCTTACACACGGGTGCAGCCCCCCTACAGAAACCGCTGCAGCAGCCACAGAAGAGAGAGTGTTACCAGGGAAGCGCCAGAGAGTCCCCCTGTACCTGCAGAAGCCCTAGTGCCCACCTGTGACCGTGACAAGTTCCAGCCATCCTGCAGGTATAGCACACTCTCCCCCTGTAGCCCTCAGTGCATCCCCTCACAGAGAAGCTCAGCGCCACACTCAGGAGAGACTACCATCACCATCATCCTCTCCTCATTCCCCTCACTCTCTTCCCATTACCCCGGCTCACTGCACAATTACCATCTCCACATCTGGTACCTTGGGAAGCAGCCAGTTGGCAAATAAACACTGTAGTGCAACAAGCAGCATGATATGAACCAACTGGGGCATGGTTTTGGGTCTATCCGTTCCCTCTGGGGGTCTCAATTGATGGAACAGTAGTTCTGTTGGACTTAGAGACATCTGAATCTTATAGCGAGCACTAATGTAAAAAAGAATTGTGGTCCAATAATATACCGTTAATTTGCATGTCCACACTCCATGCCACAGATTAGTCAGTGGGGTTTGGCACTTTGGACACTCAGTAATCCTATCGGGGAATGTCGGGGAAGGGAGAATATTAAAACCATATATTGCCGAATGAGCCAATTTAAAATATGTGTCTCCCTCAAACTTTTGTGAACGCCGACTGTCATGCTTTTATATCCGCGTGTCGCAATAGAAGGGGTAGGGTTTGTAACGGGTATAGCAGTCTAGCAAAGCTGATCACTTTTATTAGGCGGCAGCGTCCTATAAGAGAGAGAGGGAGATGGTCCCAGGCGTTAAGTTCCACAATGATTTTGCGCAATAACAGTGTATAATTGAGGGAATACAATGAATCAGGAGACTTTCCTATCTTATTTCCTAGGTATGTCAAGGAGAAAGAGGCTATGGTCACCCCCAGCGAGTGTACTTTGTTTTATTATGTTTTGCAGGAAATAAAACATTATTCATTGACTGTAAGCAGGTCAATTTCACTTAATAAATTAGTTTTTCTCTGAAAGAATTGTTAGTAAGGACACATGGTGGGTACACTATGCTTTCTGAAGTGATGCACAAATATACTTGCTGCATGTAAAATGGTGTTTCCACAACATTGCCCACGGCTATAGAATGAAGGCCATGCAGCTGCCCTACCATTGATTCTAATATTTATTTACCTGTTAGCAGAAACAAGGTCAAACCCACAATCAAAATCAAGAAAAAGGCAACAGACACACACATGAAGCTGGAAAAGCTGCATTCTTGAGTTTTTGCTTTCCTATTATCTTTAGATTAGAACTCTACAGTAAAGTAACAAACGGGTCAGAAATGATATCCTAGTTCATAAAACTTTATGAGTAATGTATATTGTTCTTGGCATATCATTGAACCTTTCTGTTAATGTTCTAAGAAACTTTCCTCATCTTTATCTTGTATATTAGATAAAGTTTTTGACTCCATAAAGGAATTTAGTTGGACAGCGCTGTGTAAAAGCATATAACGTGAGGATGTCTCTTAGGATGATTGTAAATCCTTGTTTACTATGGTAGTGAAAGAGGCAACACCGTCAACAGGGCAATTTTAGGTCCAAACAGTAATTTAATGTTTTTTGTTTGTTAGTTTTCATAGTAATTGCTGTAATAAGAAAAAATAAGCCATACTCACCTGCCTAATTTCCCTGCCTTTGCCACTCTGATGGCCCCGTTTTCCACTGCTCTCTTTTTTCCTGTTTCCTATGACTTTTTGTTTGTGCAGCTAATGTCACTTCTGCGTTACAAGTCGATATTGTATAGCTCCAGCCCAAAAGTATAGCAGTAATTTGTCTTTTCTGCTTTTTACAATAATGGTATAGGTAATCACTGTAAAGCATGTACCACACTTGTGAGAGTCTGTAACCTGCTGGGAAAAACTAATCAGAGAAAGGAAGGTCTTTCCAAAAATTGCATAAAATGAATACACAAATAAATTAATGTTAAACCATAACCTATTTTGTTTTATTAGACTGTAGTTTGAGAATAAAAAAAATCAAAAAGGAGTTTCAACACACACAATATTGCAATTAGACAAGCACAGGGTACACTAGGTTAACACCTAGTTAACACCTATTTTGGGAAATTTACCACTAAAGTAGGATCATAGAGGCCAAAAAAATTATGCAGATAAGTGGTGTAGCTACTATGGAGGCAGACCACGCAATTGCTGCATGGGCCAATGTGTCAGGGGGGCCCACTCCATCAAGTGAAGTGTGGTCTGCCTCCATGGTACTAGCTACTACCACTAGTGGACAACATCTTGCAAAAGCACCCACCAACGCCCCACTATGGACCTGCATACACATACTCACCTAGCCTGATGCAGTCCCTCAGCTTTCCTTCTCCCTGCTCTCCACTGGGAGAACAAAGGAACACCGGGGAACTGTGTGGTGCTGGGTGAGTGTGGGGCATAAAGGATTCATGGTCCCATACATTCTAGCAACACCTCTGGTGCAAGATGTTGATGAATCTTTTTTTTTTGACACGCAAGTCAATAGGAACATGATGCATCAGACAATGCATTCTGTTGAATCCGATTCAGAATACAAATGTGGTGTAATTTGGGCCTTATACAGTGCCATGACCCAAGATAATATATTTGTCTGAAAATAACTATCCCAAAGAAACTTTAGCACAATATAGCCATTCATACAAGTACAGATAGCTGTATGGTCCAATCTGACATTATCACAATCTGTGACCAAAACAAAAAAAAAAAAATGGAGAAGGGCGAGTTTAGAAAAAGAACGATCGCTTGGTAAAAAATTACAGTAGTCAAGAAAAGAATGGATCAAAGCAACAGTAAGAGTTTTAGTTGTTTTAAAGTGAATGTACTGTACCATCAGGTACATTGCTTTAAGTTTTTTATATGAGTAGACCGGAGTGGGAAGGCTGGTGCTGAGGTTCTCTTTTTGAACCACGGCCTGGTTGCTGCAAATGGTGCTGGTCAATTCCCGGGCACTGCCCCGGTCTGAAGCACTGGAGGCAGGCCTGCACATTCAAAAAAGGACCACGACACCGGCATCCTAGCGCCGGTCTATTCATAAAGAAAACTTAAAGCGATGTATCTGATGGAACATTCACTTAAACAGTAACTTTTTACACTTTAACAGCATGAAAAGTTGCCAGAAAGATCCAGGAGAATCAATAGAAAGTTTCTGTAATATACTGTAGAGTGTAAAAACCATACTCTAGGGGGAAAGAAAGTAAATGGGTTTGGTGAGAGTAGTCCAAATGTTGCAGAAGTTTAGAGATAGAGGGGGAGGTTAGAGAAAGGTTGATAGCTACACATCCTGTAGTCCTGACAGTTTTTTCAGTAATAGGACACAAACAGAATGAAGAAGTAGGGATGCCAGAAAAGAGGGAACAGTTTAGGTGTTTGGTGCCAGCCAGAGAATAGGGTTACTAGTGCAGGTAGTATGGGGTGAGAGGAAAAGAGGTGTCGGGGAACGTCCTCCTGTTACTGGGTCAAAAGCTGATAGTGATAAAGAGTAAATATTGAAGGGAACGGGATCAATACTACTTGGGGACTGGATGGATATCATCAATTTTAGCTTTGAATAGATCTTCAGCACAGAGGTCAGTAATAATAAGAGAGGAGAAAAGAAGGCAAAGTAAGTTTATTTGGCATTGTTAAAGGGAATCTGTCAGATCCCGGGCCCTACCTAAGGTGCTGACAGTGTGCTGTAGCTGGCAGTCCCCTAGTAAGCATGGTGCTTTTTGGTAATTTTCCGTGCATTGGATTATGAACAATCTCACGTCTCCTACTGTACTGAAGAGTGGAAGAGGAGTTTTTTGTGCCACACTCTGGCACACCTCACCACTCCTTCCTCCTCCCTCTTCTTCATGAATAATCAATGCTACCCGGCATTTGGCTGCCATTCGAGATGTTAAATTTACTGAAAGGTATTTCAGTGGATAGGAAATGTGTATTGTGAGGAAGTACACCATCTCTTCCACCATGCCTGTTGTCAGATTTGATGTTTCAGTGTAAGCCACTATAAATGAACAAATTAAATACAGTATGAAATATATTCCAAACCAAATGGCTGTAAATTTTAAGATGCTTTAACATATTGTAACGTTATAAATGAGAAGCTGTGAAATTCTTGCCATTCTTAAGAACATTATAGGTAGCATTAACTAAAATTACGTCTTTCTTTGGTTTCAGATACTTCAAACGGCACTGACTTTCTGCTTGGTTATAGAGATTAATAGGCCAGGTAGTTGTACCATTGCAAATAAAGAAAATATGCTGCCTGCATTAGTTCCTATTGTTTAGTGGGCATTAAAGGACAAGAAAAGTAGATTAAAGCTAGCTTAGAAATGGTGACTGACTTTTGCCGGTTATATCAGGCGGCTTTTAGCTATTAAAGACTTATTGTACAGAGTAATCAAATTACTTTGGATTCTTAGGCTTTACCATAACTTTTGTGTATTTAAAAGCTCAATTCTTTTACCAGCTGTTTGAACATACCGGTTGTCTTTTTCCACTTACTGTGCATTATTCTTGATTTGTTGGCCACAGCATGCTGCTGGCAATCGGACATGTGGAGCAGTAAGGAATTATTTTATTAAAGGCTGCAAAATAGTAACTCAAGCTACCGTTTTGTTCTATTCTTTTTGATTATCTATTTTCTGCCAAAAGCAATTGTTGGCTAAGTGTCAGCATTATCAGATGTTATTGTTTGATCGTCTGAGCTAAATGTATTAATTTTTCACGGCATGCCCTTGGTGTTAAAGGGCCTCACTAGTAATAGGATTAAAGCAAAACTTTACTTTGAACATCATTTTAAAGTTTAAGTCTACAAATAATGGTGAGAAAATTATTAGCAAATACTTTGGTTTACTTGCTGAACAAGACTAGAGTATGCTTGTTCTTCTCATATCCAAAGCCTTATTAGAAATTATGATTGTTTCCTGTTAGTTGCCACGTTGCAGAAACTCATATCTCGTTCCAGCTTTTCTTCTTATGTGTTAGTAAAGACAATGTCCTTTGTTAACAGTTGAGGTAGTTGGGGTGGGGGGTTATAAATATGCATGACGTTTTAGGAATCCTTCCAGTTTAAGATTAATTCAAAAAGCCATTTTATTTAACTAAATTAAAACTGATCACAGCTTTCCTTCATTTATGAATAACTGTAAGTGACCTGCAGAAAAGGCGAGACCTTCTAGTGACCATAAAGGGAATAAGGATCTTTTTGATTAAGACTTCTTCACATCATGATTGGTAGATTGGCCTAATCTTCTTGAGCAAATGCATCATTTTTCTTAGGTTTAATAAGAGGTGCTTCTTACAACTGTAAGTTTTAACTTTATCCTTTGGCTATTTAATGGGTTTTTCGATTAAGAGTCACAGAAAACTCCTTTAGTGTTATCCAATCTCTCTTGTCATTTTCTTCTCTGATTCCTTTTGGTTTTTTGAATTATGTTTGGGGTTACTAAACTTTTGAAGACCCCATAATGTGACCAAGAAAGCTTTCTCCTAAGTATTTGTCCTAATAGTCCTAATACTTAATACTCTTCTTGGACCATAGGAGAAACTATATTTTGTTTTTTGTTTTTTTAATGTCTCCCTATTAATCTCTTCCTGACCTGTAACATACAATTATAGCATAAGCCAGGTGGTTGGAGTATGCCTGTAGCTGGCAATAATGAACAACATCAGAGATGACTGCAGTGCTGCTCATTTAACAGTTTAGATGCCATGATCGATAGGGATTATGGCAACTAAATAGTTTTGTACCTGTTTCATTTGGGGTCCAGAGCTCTGATCAGCACCTCCAGGGATCAAAGGATGCCAAACAGCTTCCAATGCAGCCCAAGGCCTCTGCTAGGCCTCTAGACTCACCTTGACACTGTGACACCTCTGCTGCCTGTAGCAGACTTTACATGCAGAGTGACGATCTAATAGATCAGTGTAATGCAAGGATGGCAACAAATAAAGTTGCCTACATATGCCAGATTACAATTCATTACAAGTTGACAGTTAAATACATCAGGACATTGATGTAGTACTACTGTCAGCTTCCAATATAAGAAAGAAACTTAAAAGTATCTTACTATCATAGACCATCATGACATATCTTTTGGGGACTTCATGGATAGTGTAATGTGATGCCCCCCTCATGTCTTAGTGCCACCTGAATAAAAAAATTAATTGTAAACTAAGAAGGTAAATGAAAACAATGCAAAATAACCATTATTTCCAGATTTACATTCTTCCTATGAAGAATCTATGAGCAGTGGGAAAATTGTCCTTGACTTTAATTAATTCTATTACTGGCTATTTCTATGGATATAAGAAACAGCAAGAAACAACATATATTGCAAAAAGAAAATTGATGAAGAGCAAGCCCGACGAGAGAGCATGAGAATTCAATGATTCCCTTGAGTAACCCAGACTAAATTTATTGGCAAATACAAATAAAATATATGCAATTATTCCTCCTCCTTCTTCATCCATTTCTGTGGCTGTTAATACAGAGGTAAGAACGGACTAAATTAACAGCATGATTGGAATACAAAATCATCTAGGCACTAGGATAAGCATAAAAAGATGGATTTTTGTTCCCTCACCACTTATTGCATATGCAAAATGGAATTGGGTGCAAGTAAAAACTCAGAACAATACATCATTTAATATGTAAAACAAAAAGGAAGTTACAGTAAGTGTCAAAGCAATATATATAACAACATATTAGGGGTATGCAAATAATCTTCCAGCTGTTTCATAAAAAAACCACAACCATGGCAAGTAAGCACATCTTTTCTTCCATTAGTAACTGTATCCTATAGGAAGGGCTTATTAACCCTTAGACGACCCAGGGCGTATAGTTACGCCATGGAAGTCTGTCCCCAGACGACCTAGGGCGTAACTGTACGCCCTGGGTGTTTCTCCGGCTATGAAGCGTGCTCCGGAGCGGAGCGCGCTTCATAGCAGGTGGGGGCCGGCTGCAATCAGCAGCCAGGACCTCACCGGTAATGACACGCTGCAGCGATCGTGCTGCCGCGTGTAATTAATTCCTTATACGCAGCGATTGTGGCGCGAACCGCGGCGTTTACGTGTAAGTGACAGGGGCAGTCCCCATGTCACTTACCGATCGGGACCCCCGCAGTGTGACTGCGGGGGTCCCGATCGGTAAAACGGACTGCCGGAGGTCTCTTACCTGCCTCCCTGCGGTCCAATGAGCAGATCGCCGATAACACTGATCAATGCTATGCCTATGGCATAGCAATGATCAGTGTAAAAATCAAAGTACTGGATGTAAAAGTGCCCCAAAGGGACTTCAAATGTGTAAAAAAAAAAAAAGTTAAAAACACTAACACACAACCCAAAAACCCCTCCCCCAATAAAAGTTGAAATCACCCCCCTTTCCCATTATATAAATAAAACATATAAAAATAAATAAACAAATAAACATATAATATACTGTAGCGTGCATAATTGTTCAATCTATTAAAATATAACAAGCGTCATTGCGAACGGTAAACAGCGTACACGAAAAGAGGGAAAAAAGTGCGCGGATTACCAATTTTATGTTACATTATATATAAAAAAAAATTAATAAAAAGTGATCATTCACAAATATGGTATTAATAAAATCTAGAGATCATGGCGGAAAAAATGACACCCCATACAGCCCCGTAGGTGAAAAAATAAAACTGTTATAAGCATCACAATAGGCCCATTTTATTTATAATTAATTGCCAAAAAAAGGATTTCATTTAAAAAAAATATAACATTAGAGAATCTGTGTAACCTGCATATGGTTGTGTTCAGATTGACCTATAGAGTAATAGTATCATGTCACTTTTACCATATAGTGCATTACGTAGACACAGGAACCCCCCAAACGTTACCATATTGCATTTTTTTACAATTTCACCTATTTATATCTTCATAGATAATATATTTGGGATTCCATCATACATTTTATGGTAAAATGTAAGACGCCATTACACAGTACAACTATTCCTGTAACAAACAAGCCATTACATGGCCTGTAGATAGAAAACTGAAAGTGCTAGAGCTCTTAGAAGGGGAGGAAGGAAAAACGAAAACACTAAGATCAAAATTTGCGCGGTTCACTGGGTCATTTTGGGCCTGGTCCTCAAAGGGTTAAAGGTGCTCCGAAATGGAGTTTACCCTAACAGTGTAGGACCAGTGCTGAGAAGGATGGTAACACATATACCTTCCTCCTCAGTGTCCCCGGCGCTATTGGGGGCTATCAACAGGTTAGATTCATCTAACCTGCTGATAGTTTCCCTTTATAAAGCTATATAGGAGGCAAATTTTCTCTGGAGGTTTCCTTAAGAAGTATTCCTACCAGCATATTAGAACATAAAAATCTAACAACAAATTCTAAATAAACTGTGCTGAGAATAAAAGGATATTATTAGAAACACTATTATTGGAGGAGTAAGAAAATAAAGGCTGTGATGCCGAAAACAGTCACATAGAATAGAATTATTAGTGGTAATTGGATAGGCCATACCAAGTCTTATTAAGTTCTATGGAACAATACAATGTGTGGGAAGTTAACGCAGTGTAATCCAGCAGTGTGTATTACACTGATATGTGATTGACATTGTTTACAAGAGCGGAGACAGTGGTGCCTCTTTTCGATGTATGCTAGAACTGTATTGAGTCTCAACAGTGACTGGAAGCTGCGGTGGGATTTAATTAGTATATAAGGTGCTAAATAGCTGTATATGTAGCTTGCCAACTAATATTCCAATTTCATTCACCCTTACAAGGTGGG